>NW_019267304.1:32021-101165 GCF_002742605.1 Olea europaea var. sylvestris | reverse complement strand
TGTACATGTCACGAGGTTTTTACCGATTGAACTTTGCTATTTGTACACTAATTTTTGACACGTTGCTTGACACTTGCATTATTGTCAATTGTTAATTGGATGGAAAAATTGCTAGAAATTTAAACTGTCCAATCGGATAATGTCACGAGGCAAAGTGTAAACTAAAGTGTACACCGTTGTGTGCATGTCGCCAAGTCCTTACCGATTGAACTTTGCTATTTGTACACTAATTTTTGGCACGTTGTTTGATAATTGTACTTTTGTCAGGTGTCAATGTGATGGAAAAACTGTTTGAAAATTAAATTATCCAACAGGGTAATGTCACAAGGCAAAGTGTAAACTAAAGTGTACATCATAGTGTACATGCCGCAATGTTCTTACCGATTGAACTTTGCTATTTGTACACTAATTTTTGACACGTTGTTCGATACTTGCATTGTTGTCAGGAGTCAATTGGATGGGAAAATTGTTTGAGATTTAAACTTTCCAACAGGGTAATGTCACATGGCAATGTGTAAACTAAAGTGTACACCATAGTGTACATGTAGCAATGTTCTTACCGATTAAACTTTGCTATTTGTACACTGATTTTTGACACATTGTATGACACTTGCATTGTAGTCAAGTGTTAACTGGACGGGAAAACTATTTGAAATATTAACTATCCAACAGGGTAATGACACGGGGCAAAGTGTAAACGAAAGCGTACTCCATAGTTTACATGTAGCAAGGTCCTTTCCGATTGATTTTTCCTACTTGTAGCAAGGTCCTTATCGATTGTACTTTGCTACTTGTACACTAATTTTTGACACATTGTCTGACACTTGCATTGTTGTTAATTGTCAATTGGATGGAAAAACTGTTTGAAATTTAAACTGTCCATCAGGGTAATGTCATGTTGCAAAGTGTACACCATAGTGTACATGTAGCAAGGTCCTTACTGATTGAACTTTGCTATATGTACACTGATTTTTGAAATGTTGTTTGACACTTGCATTATTGTCAAGTATCAATTGGATTGTTAAACTTTTCGAAATTTAAACTGTCCAATAGGGTAATGTGACGTAGCAACAATAATTTTTTGACACGTTGTTAGATACTTGTATTGTTGTCATGTGTCAATTAAATGGGAAAACTTTTTGAAATTTAAACTGTCCTGCAAGGTAATGTCAAGTGGCACAGTGTAAATATAAGTGTGTACTCCACAATGTATATGTAGTACTGTACATGTAGAAAGGTCCTTACCGATCGAACTTTGCTATTTGTACACTAATTTTTGACACGTTGTTCGATACTTGCATTGTTGTCAGGAGTCAATTGGATGGGAAAATTGTTTGAGATTTAAACTTTCCAACAGGGTAATGTCACATGGCAATGTGTAAACTAAAGTGTACACCATAGTGTACATGTAGCAAGGTCCTTACCGATTGAACTTTGCTATTTGTACACTAATTTTCGGCACGTTGTTTGACACTTACATTGTTGTCAAGTGTTAGTTGGATGGAAAAAGTGCTCGAAATTTAAACTGTCCAACAGGATAATGACACGTTGCACAGTGTAAGCTAAAGTGTACACCATAGTGTACATATAGCGAGGTCCTTACTGATTGAACTTTGCTATTTGTACACTGATTATCAACACGTTGTTTGACACTTGCATTGTTGTCAGGTGTCAATTGGATGGGAAAACATTTCGAAATTTAAACTGTCCAAAAGGATAAAGTCACGTGGCAAAGTGTAAACTAAAGTGTACCCCATAGTCTACATGTAGCAAGGTCCTTACCGATTGAACTTTTCTGTGTGCACACTAATTTTCGACACGTTGTTCGACACTTGCATTGTTGTCGAGTGTCAATTGGATGGGAAATTCTTTGAAATTTAAACTGTCCAACAGGGGAATGTCACGTTGCAAAGTGTAAACTAAAGTATACACCATAATGTATATGTAGCAAGATTCTTACCGGCTGAACTTTCCTATTTGTACATTGATTTTTGGCACGTTATTTGACACTTGCATTGTTGTCAAGTGTCAATTGGATGGGAAAACTGTTTGAAATATAAACTATCCAACCAGGTAATATCACGTGGCAACGTGTGAACTAAAGTGTACACCACAATTTACATGTAGCAAGGTCCTTACTGATTGATCTTTACTATTTGTACACTGATTTTTGACATGTTGTTTGACACTTTCATTGCTGTCAGGCGTCAATTGGATGGGAAAATAGTTCGAAATTTAAACTGTCCAACAGAGTAATGTCACGTCGCAACGTGTAAACTAAAGTGTACCCCATAGTGTACATGTAGCAAGATCCTTACTGTTTGAACTTTTCTATATGCACACTGATTTTTGACATGTTGTTTGACACTTGCATTGTTGTCAAGTGTCAATTGGATGGGAAAATTGTTTGAAATTTAAACTGTCCAACAGAGTAATATCACGTTGCAAAGTGTAAACTAAAGTGTACACCATTGAGTACATGTTGCAAGGTCCTTACAGATTGAACGTTACTATTTGTAAACTAATTTTTGGCACGTTTGACACTTGCATTGTTGTCAAGTATCAATTGGATGGGAAAATTATTCGAAATTTAAACTGTCTAACAGGGTAAAGTCACGTGGCAAAGTGTAAACTAAAGTATACACCATAGTGTACATGTAGCAAAGTCCTTACCGATTGAACTTTACTATTAGTACACTAATTTTCGACACGTTGTTTGACACTTCCATTGTTGTCAAGTGTCAATTGGATGGGAAAACTACTCTAAATTTAAACTGTCCAACAGGGTAATGTCACGTCGCAAAGTGTAAACTAAAGTATACACCATAGTGTACATGTAGCAAGGTTCTTACCGATTGAACTTTGCTATTTGTACTCTGATTTTTGACACGTCGTTTGACACTTGGATTGCTGTTAAGTAACAATTGGATGGGAAAACTATTTGAAATATAAACTATCCAACTAGGTAATGTCACGTGGCAAAGTGTGAACTAAAGTGTACACTATAGTTCACATGTAACAAGGTCCTTACCGATTGAACTTTACTATTTGTACACTAATTTTTGACACGTTGTTTTACACTTGCATTGTTGTCAAGTGTCAATTGAATGGAAAAATTGCTTGAAATTTAAATTGTCCAACAAGGCAGTGACATGTTGCAAAGTGTAAACAGAAGTGTACACCATAGTGTACATGTAGCAAGGTCCTTACCTATTAAACTTTGCTATTTATACACTTATTTTCGACACGTTGTTTGACGCTTGCGTTGCTGTCAGGTGTCAATTGGATGGGAAAACAGTTCAAAATTTAAACTGTCAAAAAGGGTAAAGTCACGTGGCAAAGTGTAAACTAAAGTGTACCCCATTGTATACATGTAGCAAGGTCCTTACTGTTTGAACTTTTCTATATGCACACAGATTTTTGACAAGTTGTTTGACACTTGCATTGTTGTCAAGTGTCAATTGGATAGGAAAATTATTTATAATTTAAACTGTCAAACATGGTAATGTCACGTTGCAAAGTGTAAACTAAAGTGTACACCATAGAGTACATGTTGCAAGGTCCTTACAGATTGAACGTTACTATTTGTACACTAATTTTTGACACGTTGTTCGACACTTGCATTGTTGTCAAGTGTCAGTTGGATTGGAAAATTATTCGAAATTTAAACTGTCCAACAGGGTAAATTCTAGTGGCAAAGTATAAACTAAAGTGTACACCATGGTGTACATGTAGCAAGGTCCTTACCGATTGAACTTTGCTATTTGTACACTAATTTTCGACACGTTGTTTGACACTTTCATTGTTGTCAAGTGTCAACTAGATGGGAAAACTATTCGAAATTTAAAATGTCCAACAGGGTAATGTCACGTCGCAAAGCATAAACTAAAGTGTGCACCATAGTGTACATATAGCAATGTTCTTAACGATTGAAATTTGTATTTGTACACTGATTTTTGACAAGTCGTTTGACACTTGCATTGTTGTCAAGTGTCAATTGGATGGGAAAACTGTTTGAAATATAAACTGTCCAACCGGGTAATGTCACGTGGGAAAGTGTAAACTAAAGTGTACACCATAGTTTACATGTAGTAAGGTGCTTACCGATTGAACTTTGCTATTCGTACTCTGATTTTTGGCGCGTTGTTTGACAGTTGCATTATTGTCAAATGTCAATTAGATGGAAAAACTTCTTAAAATTTAAACTATCCAACAGGGTAATGTCACGTGATAAAATATAAACTAAAGTATACACCGTAGTTTACATATAGCAAGGTCCTTACCAATTGAACTTTGCTATTCATACGCTGATTTATAACACGTTGCTTGACACTTGCATTGTTGTCAAGTGTCAATTGGATGGAAAAAATGCTTGAAATTTATACTGTCCAATAGGGTAATGACACGTTGCAAAGTGTAAACTAAAGTTTACACCATAGTGCACTTGTAGCAAGGTCCTTATCGATTGAACTTTGCTATTTGCACACTGATTTTCGACACGTTGTTTGACACCTGCATGGTTGTCAGATACCAATTGGATGGGAAAATTGTTCGAAATTTAAACTGTCCAAAAGGGTAAAGTCACGTGGCAAAGTGTAAACTAAAGTGTACACCATAGTGTACATATTACAAGGTCCTTACCGTTTGAATTTTGCGATTTGTACACTGATTTTCGACACGTTGTCTGACACTTACATTGTTGTCAAGTGCCAATTGGATGGGAAAACTATTTGAAATTAAAACTGTCCAATAGGGTAATGTCCCGTGGCAAAGTTTAAACTAAAGTGTACACCATAGTGTACACGTAGCAAGGTCCGTGCTGATTGAACTTTGCTATATGTACACTGATTTTTGACACATTATTTGACACTTACATTGCTGTCAAGTGTCAACTGGATTGGAAACATGCATTAAATTTAAATTGTTCGACAGGGTAATGTCACGTTGCAAAGTACAAACTAAAGTATACACCACAATGTACACGTAATAAGGTTCTTACTGATTGATATTTGTTATTTGTACACTATTTTTTGACACATTGTTAGACACTTGTATTGTTGTCAAGTGTCAATTAAATGGGAAAACTTTTTGAAATTTAAACTGTCCAGCAGGGTAATGTCACGTGGCAAAGTGTAAGCTTAAGTGTGTACACCATAGTGTATATGCAGCAAGGTCCTTGCTGATTGAACTTTGCTAGTTGTACACTAACTTTTGACACGTTGTTTGACACTTGCATTGCTGTCAAGTGTCAATTGGATGGGAAAATTATTCAAAATTTAAACTGTCCAACAGGATAATGTCACGTGGCAAAGTAAGAACTAAAGTGTACACCATAGTTTATATGTGGCAAGGTCCTTACCGATTGAACTTTACTATTTGTACACTGATTTTCGACACGTTGTTTGGCAGTTGCATTGTTGTCAAGTATTAATTGGATGAATAAACTGCTTGAAATTTAAACTGTCCAACAAGGTTATGACACATTACAAAGTGTAAACTAAAGTGTTCACCATAATGTACATGTAGCAAGGTCCTTACCGATTGAACTTTGCTATTTGTACACTGATTTTCGACACGCTGTTTGACACTTGCATTGCTATCAGGTGTCAATTAGATGGGAAAATTGTTCAAAATTTAAACTGTCTTAAAGGGTAAAGTCACGTGGTAAAGTGTAAAGTAAAGTGTACACCATGGTGTACATGATGCGAACCCCGTAGCAAAGGAAACTATGAAACCCACAACGAGATTGATGCAAAACCCAAGAATGTCAATACTAACCCGGTTTTGGATCTTGAACCCCAAGAATTGAACCAAGAAACCCTAGATTAGCAAAGAACCTAAAACCCCTTGATTACAATTGAAAGAACCTACAATCCGATTGATTAGAACACCACAAGAAGTTGATTCTTGATAAGTTTCAAGATTGTTCAAGAAGAACAATAATTTGAAAGAATAAATTTCTCTCTCTATAATATTAATTCAAAGTCAAAAGTTCAAAGGTTATTACAATGAAAAGTAATCTCCTATTTATACTAATGAATAAAAACGTCCAAAACCATCAAATTATGGTAATAATTTGATTTCATAAGAATTCTATTGAAACTAGGAAATTCGGCCAAAAATAGAAAATTCGCAATTTTTTTTGGCTTGTGCGGCTGCATGGTGTAAATCCATGCGGTCGCATGGTTGAACTAAAATTAGCCTTTCGGTTTTCGGGAACCATGTGTGCGGCCACATGGAGTTTTGCCTGTGTGACCGCATGGTGTTGTTTTCTGCCTCCGCTTTCGTCGCTTGATAGCAAATTGATCCAAGTCGATTCGGCCTTCGACCCGAACATGAAAGTTGCTCCATTTTGAGTCCCGAACATGGTCCCATCAATGGTTTCTTGAACGAGCAATCCCATCGCTTATTTCACTTGCATTACCCTTGATCGCGTCATTGGTCCGCCATTGACTATCAACGGGTCTCGTCTCGCACTTGCCTTCGTCGGGCTCGACTCCTGGATCACATCATACATGTAGCAAGATCCATACCAATTGAACTTTACTATATGCATACTAATTTTTGATACATTGTTTAACACTTGCATTGCTGTCTAGTGTCAATTGGATGGGAAAACTATTTGAAATAAAAACTATCCAACTGGGTAATGTCACGTAGCAAAGTGTAAAATAACGTGTACACCATAAAGTACATGTAGCAAGGTCCGTACTGATTGAACTTTGCTATATGTACACTGATTATTGACACGTTGTTTGACACTTGCATTGTTGTCAAGTGTCAATTGGATGGGAAAATTGTTTGAAATTTAAATTGTCCGACAGGGTAATGTCACATTGCAAACTGTAAACTAAAGTATACACCATAATGTACATGTAATAAGGTTCTTACTGACTGAACTTTGCCATTTGTACACTCTTTTTTGACACGTTGTTAGGCACTTGTATTGTTGTTGTTAGGAAAATGTGTAATTGGCAATCTATGACCAAAGGACCTATTTGTCATGTTTGTAAAGTCAGGGACTAAATTGTAAAGGTCTAATAGTTCAGGGACTAGAGTTGCAATTTAATAAATTTTATAGCATAGGTCTAGGGTAAAGTGGGATACTTTGAAGATGTAAATGGCGCGTTGATTTCGCTAGAGTTTCGCCCCAACCTTGCTTGAGCCAAAATTGCAGAACTGATCTCGCTGGAGTTTCGCTAGGCAGTCGCTCGAGCGAAGGTGCGTCGCTCGAGTTTTGCCAGCACCTCGCTCGAGCGACGGTGTTATCTGGCCATTGGTAATTTTAATGCCTCGCAAATTTTTAATGCTCCGTATTTTCAAATTTGACCTACTATATAAACAAAACGTCCAATTTTCATTATACACCTTTGAAAAACATTCAAACAAGAACCTCTTTTAACTTCCAAAGGATTAAGAGCCAAACATTAGATCTTTCTCATCTTTTGATTCTCATAATTTTTGAATAAAAACATCAACCATCACAAAACCAAAAACACCCCTTCATATCTCCATATCAACTTCCAGAAGATCATCTGTTTGAAGATCCGGGAAGGAAATTGCTTGAAGAGCTGGAGTGCTTGGTAATTCACGGGAAATAGAAGATATTCAAGGCTGGGATTTTGGCGCAGATCTGCAGAATCCAGGAGAGCTTTGGTTGATACAGTAAGGAGGTCAGAGAATTGTTAGTTTCAATTATGTCTGGCGTACTGTAAGTCAATATCTTCGATAGTGGATCTCTACTAGCTTGTGCCCGGAGTTTTTACCAAGTTGGGTTTTCTCCGTTAACATTTTGTGGTGTTTTTACTGCTATTTGTTATTTATTTTTCAATCGGTAATTCAACTTAGGTAGATAAAGTATGTGAATGAATCTAGGCAATGGATAATTTATGTGACTTGTTGCATAAGTTAATTAATTATTTTAATTCCGCATAAACACCTATTCACCCCCCCTCTAGGTGTTGGTTGGGTCGAACTATATCTTTTTCAAGTGGTATCACAGCCAAATCTCGAGTCCTGACCCATAGTTATCTAGATGAGTCAATCACTTTCTGTACCTCCATATTTTGACGGATGTAATTATGCCTATTGGAAGGTTAGAATGCGTACGTTTCTTAAGTCTTTAGATGAGCATGTTTGGGTAAGTGTGCAAAATGGTTGGAAACCTCCCTCTACTATCGTATCAGGAACTGTTAACCTTACCGACATATCACTGTGGACTAAAGATGAAATAGCTGAGTGTAATTGGAATAGCAAGGGTCTTCATTCCCTGTTTATGGCCGTGTCTCCCGAAGAGTTTAGGAGAGTGTCAATGTGTGAAACTGCTAAAGAGGTTTGGGACATTCTTGAAACTACACATGAGGGAACTAAAATGGTAAAGAACTCTAAGCTACAAATGCTAACTTCTAGGTTTGAAGAAGTGAGAATGAAGGATGATGAAACCTTTGACAAATTCTATGCTAAATTGAATGACATTGTCAATTCTAGCTTCAATCTAGGTGAGAAAATTCCCGAGTCTAAAATTGTGAGAAAAGTGCTTAGGTCCTTGCCCGAGAGATTTAGGCCTAAAGTCACTGCCATTGAGAAAAGTAAGGACATAGATGAAGTTAAAATTGAAGAACTGGTAGGATCGTTGCAAATGTATGAACTCACTATTACACAACCTAAGAAAGGAAAGTCCATAGCCCTAAAATCCATCAAAGAAGATGAATCTTCTGATACTAAGTCACTTAGGTATGAGGAAATTGCATACTTTGTTAAGAAATTCCAAAAAGTTCTCAAGAATAGGAGAAAACCTCAAGATAAAAAGAATGGAGCCCCTAGCAAATTCACAAAAGCAAAAACTGAAACGTTTAACAATAAAGGGTCGAGTGATAAACCACATTTGGTTAGGTGTCATGAGTGTCAAGGTATAGGTCACTATAGGAATGAATGCCCTAGTTATAAGAAGAACCAAAGAAAAGGGAAAGGTAAGGCCTTAGTTGTCTCACTTACAGATAATGAATCTGAGACTAGTGATAGACAGGATTCTTCTAGTAGTGAGGATGAATGAAACTATATGGCATTTGTATCAACTGTTAAGAGTGAATCTGATAAGGTGAGTGACAAGGTTGAGGAAGAACTTCCAAACGATAATTCTAGTAGTGAGGATGAGGATGAGATAGACATACAAGAAGCTTATCAACTTTTATTTAAAGAGAGTCTTAGAATCAAAAAGGTCAATAAAGTCCTACTCAAAAAGGTTGATGAACTTGAAAGAGAAAAAGAGAAACTTGCTAGTAATTTTCAGGATTCTCTTAAGAGTGGTAGTGAGTTAAAGTGTGTCAACAAGAAGTTAGAGGACAAGATTAAGACTTTGACTAGTGAATTGGAGAAATCTAATGCTCATCTTCAGACTTTCGTGAGTGGGACTAAGAAATTGGACAATATCTTGGGAATGAATAAGCTCGCAGGAGATAGGAAGGGTCTAGGATATGTTGAGGGTAATACACATGTTGCTGGACCTTCTAAAACAGTTTTTGTTTCTGCCTCTAAGAAAGCTAATGCTGTTAGTAGTTCAAATAAGGGTAAGAATGTTCCCAGAGAACAGAGTCATCAATCACGTAGGAACTCCATACCCAGATACCCATAGCCACGTACCTTTGAGCCTAGGTTCATTCCCACCTGTCACCACTGTGGAGCTCTAGGACACACTAGACCTAGATACTATAAGTTAGGCAATGAGCGTACAAATCAGAACATTCCTAGTCAGGTTAGCTTTCTGTCTAATCAGGTTAATCATTTGACTGAGATGCTTACTAAGCTTACTAGGAGTACTTTATCATCTAAGAAAGTTTGGGTCAAAAAGGGCGATCTAGCTAGACATTCAGGTCAAGGAAAGTGTTTCGTTGCTCATGTTGCATTAAAAGCCCAAAATTACAATATGTTGTACCTAGATAGTGCATGTTCTAGGCATATGTGTGGTAACAAGGCTTTATTCACTACTTTTGATAAATGTAACGGTGGTATGGTTACCTTTGGAGATGGGGGTTCTACACCTATTCTTGGCAAAGGTACTGTACAAATGCATGGCTTACCTGTGATCTCTAAGGTGCTTTATGTGGAAGATTTAAAATCTAACTTGTTAAGTATTAGTCAAATTTGTGATGCTGATTTTGAGGTGAGCTTTGTGCAAAAGAGATGTACTATGTATGATTCGTCTGGTAGGGTGGTTCTTGAAGGGGTTAGAACAACTGATAATTGTTATGGAGTCTTTTCTAATTCTAACTATGTGTGTAGGAGTGCTAAAATTGTTGTGAGTGAACTCTGGCACAAAAGGTTAGGTCACTTGAACTATAAGAGTCTAGTACAACTAGCTAAGAAAGAGTTGGTAGATGATTTGCCTAAGATAGGTCCTAGTGAAAATGCTGTGTGTGGACCATGTCAACTAGGTAAACAACTTAAGGGAAACCATAAGAAGACTTCTAAAATTCTGACCAAAAGACCCCTAGAATTGATACACATGGATTTAATGGGACCATCTAGGACTGAGAGTTTAGGAGGTAAGCGATACATTCTAGTTGTGGTAGATGACTTCTCGAGGTTCACATGGATAGAATTGCTTAAGGAAAAAATCTGATGCATGTGATCTCATGAAGTCTTTGTGTAAACGACTTAGCAATGAACTGGATCTCAAAGTGTCTAGAATGTATAGTGACCATGGAAAAGAGTTTGAGAATTTTAATCTTGAGAGTTTCTGTATGGATCAAGGGATATTGCATGAGTTCTCTTCCCCTATCACTCCTCAACAAAATGGGGTGGTTGAAAGGAAGAATCGGGTTCTTCAGAACATGGCTAGAGCCATGCTTCATGGCAAGGGACTAGCCCTACATTTTTGGGGAGAAGCTGTTAACACCGCATGCCACATAATTAATAGAGTTTACCTTAGACCCAAGACCGATCAGACTCCATATGAAATACTTAAGGGTAAAAAGCCTACTGTTAAGTACTTTCGAGTATTTGGAAGTAAGTACTACATTTTGCGTGATAGAGAGAATTTGAGTAAGTTTGAATCGAAGAGTGATGAAGGAATCTTCCTAGGGTACTCTAGAAATAGCCGAGCATTTAGGGTGTATAACTTACGTGCTCGTGTGGTGATGGAGTCAGTAAATGTTGTGATAGATGATGCTGTAAGTGAGGGGGAGAGTGTTGAAAATTGTGATAGAGTTGGTGATCTTATAAGTTCTAGTGATCCTACTGAGCCACCTGTGTCTGAATCATCTCTTGGGAAACCTGAAACACCTGAAAAGAAAACACTTTCCCAAGATCGAGATAAAGATCCTAAAGAACCGGACTAGGGTTAAGTCTAATCATCCTAAGGACAATATCATTAGGGATCTAGATGAAGGTATGAGGCTTCGTAGGAGAGTATTGAACAATCTAGCATACACTAGCTATGTATCTCAGGTAGAACCTAAGAAAGTTGAAGAGGCCCTTGGTGATGAGTGCTGGGTGGATGCGATGCATGAGCAGCTCAATCAATTTGCTAGGAACAATGTGTGGATCTTAGTTCCCAGACCTGAGAATTGTAATGTTATTGGTACTAAATGGATCTTTAAGAATAAGACAGATGACCAAGGTACTATAATTAGGAATAAGGCTAGATTAGTTGCTCAAGGTTGTACTCAAGTTGAAGGAATTGATTTTGATGAGACTTTTGCCCCTGTTGCACGACTTGAGTCTATTCGGATTCTGCTTGCTGTTGCTTGTACCTTAGGGTTTCAAGTTGCATCAAATGGATGTTAAAAGTGCCTTCTTGAATGGACTTCATCAAGAAGAAGTCCATGTGGAACAACCAAAAGGATTTGTAGATCCTAAATTTTCCCACTATGTCTACAAACTACACAAAGCCCTCTATGTTCTAAAGCAAGCTCCTAGAGCTTGGTATGAGAGACTTACATCATACCTTGAAGAACATGGATTCTCTCGAGGTGGTGCAGATAAAACCTTATTTATTAGACATGTTGATAAAACTATCACCATTGCTCAGATTTATGTCGATGACATTATTTTTGGCTCTCCTCATGAGTCTTTAGCTTATGAGTTTGCTAAGTATTTGAAGCAAGAATTTGAGATGAGTATGGTTGGGGAGTTGAGTTATTTCCTTGGACTTCAGGTAAGACAGACAGAGGATGGACTGTTCATTTCACAGTCTAAGTATGCTAAGGATCTAGTTAAGCGCTTTGGGCTAGATAGTAAGAAGCATACTAGGACACCTATGAGTACTAGCTTGAAGTTAGGTCGTGATCCTTCAGGTAAGAGTATAGATCCTTCCCTATATCGAAGCTTGATAGGTAGTCTTCTTTATCTCACAACTACTAGACCTGACATTGCTTTTAGTGTTGGTGTGTGTGCTCGATTTCAGGCAGATCCAAAAGAATCACACTTAAGCTCTGTTAGACACATTATTAGATATGTGAGTGGTACAGTTGATCTAGGGATATTCTATTCTAGGAATTCCAATCTTGACTTGGCTGGTTACTCCGACGCTGATTGGGCCAGGAACGCAGATGATAGGAAGAGTATGGCAGGGGGTTGTTTTTACATGGGTAGCAATCTCGTAGCCTGGTTAAGTAAGAAACAGAATTCTATATCTCTATCTACGGCAGAGGCCGAATACAAAGCTGCAGGGAGTTGCTGCACTCAGCTTCTCTGGATGAAGCAGATGCTGAGTGATTATGGGATTAGTCAAGGGACCATGACTATTTTCTGTGATAATACAAGTGCTATAAATATTTTTAAGAATCCCATTCAACACTCTCGAACGAAACATATAGACATACGACATCATTTTATTCGTGAGCTTGTTGAATCACATGTAATCTCCCGCGACCGTGTCTCTACTGATAATCAATTGGCTGATCTACTTACGAAACCACTAAACGGATTGAGGTTTGAGTCGCTTCAGACGGTTCTTGGTGTTTGCTCACCTATCTGATCATGGATTCATGCATGTTCATGCATTCATCACATGTAAGTGTGTGATGCATTTTTTTTGTATGTTTAGTCTTCTTTTGTGTGTTATATTCGTGTGTTTAAATAAAAATAAATAATAATAATAATAAAATTATATTAAAAAATCTTTTTTAGGCCTTTATGTAACGATTATGGCATTTGCATTAAAGATCAAACTCTATTTTTCTTCATATGTACGAGTCTGAGGTTCCATCATTGTTCATTTTTTGACTGTGGAGTTCTGGGTATATGGCTTGTCATTCATTTTCACACAGCACACACTGTAGTCCTGTAAGTGAGTCTTGATCGCATGGGTGAGATTTGGGATGGTGTTCTTCTATGATTGGGGTTGTATGTACATTTGACGTGATCTGGGACGAGTGTAACCTAATCAATATTGTCTTTCCCCAGTTTTATTTTGTTATTTGTTGAACTTATGACTATCTTCGGGGCCTACTTGACTCGAACAATTAAGCCTGAGGGGTTTCTAATCTGGTGCCCTATGGTCGTCTGACTTGGGAGTCACCGGCCCAAAGTTCGTTACAGGGGTCATTTATGTTGCCTAATGAGGATTGCATTGCACTTAAGTTCTTTTGTTATTCTTTTTAAAAAAAATGGAATCATACAGTTAGGGGGAGTAAAATTGTGATAATCATAATAATTGATATAGGTCCTCGTGGAATTGGATTTGACTGTCACTTGGTAGACATTCACCTTTGTCTGGTTGTTTTCACGTGTCCTTTCTCACTAATTTAAGGTTTTGAGTCTAACTTGCATGGACTACGCGGCACGTTTCACGGTGATGTTCTGTATACTCTTTACTCCACAGGATTCTGAACTATGTGTGGACTTACGATTTGTTTACGTGCTGGTTGTCGGGTTTGTGATTTTATGCTTATTGTTGGTTTCGATTGCATATTTGGTTCCATGCTATTTTTTTTTTGGGATTATTTTCCACTATTACGTAGTTCGCTTGTTTTGAAAATACATGATTTAGGGCAAATTTCGTAATTTGTTGAACATTGTGCCGTGTTTCTTAAAATTCAAATTTCTAGTGCTATTTTTGACATTTGGTTTCTCGCTCGAGTTTTGCCTAGCCTTTGCTCGAGTGACAAAAGCAGTTTACTTGTCGCCCGAATCTCGCTAAGGCCTCGCTCGAGCGACAGGTCAATTTTAAAAGGTCCTGTTTCATTTATTCGCGCAACTTCTTCCATTTCACTCTTGTTTTTTCGTTTCTTCTTGACTTCTTCCATATTTCGTCCATTGATCACATAAATTCGGGGCCCTAAAACAATTATTCTTCCGGATTTCCATTGCTACACATCAAATTGAGGTATTTTTTTTCTTTTTTTTTCCCTTTTTTTTTGTTTTTCATTCTCCTCGTGTGTTTTGCTTATTTTTGTGTTTTTGCTTGATTGTTCCTTCATTAATGTAGGCTTCGTCCTTCCTGCGTTTCATTGGATGTTATTTCACGCGTTTTGCATCACGATTTCCATTGAATTGTTCGTTTTTCATTCATTTGGTTATGTGGTTTTCATGTTTTTCTTCCATTTTCATTAAGTCCGTTCTTGCATTCCGTTACTCCATTTCTTGTGTGGTTTGTTTCATTTTAAAGAGCATGTTTTCTAGTTTGTGGGACTGTGCTTTGTTGTGCGGTTGCGTCTTGTATGTACTTGGAATTGTGTACCAAAGTGATGCACGCCACATGTTCGATGCAAGTCCTTAGTTATATGTTTTTTGTTTCCTTCATTTTTGTGCTTCTATTTTCTTTCTTTCCTTTTCGTCATTGTTTCATTGCCATCCCATGCCATGTTGAGTGTTTTTACACATATTTTTGGTGTATATTTACATCATGCTTCGTTTGCTCTACGGGTCGTTCACGTTTTTCGATGCATTTCTTTCGTGCCTCGTTTGAGTGTGCAGTGTTTCACATCATAGTGCATCGTATCACGTGCATTCTTCATCTTACTTATTAGTTTCGTCTCTCCGTATGCCAGATGGCCCCTAAGCATTCTCGATCCTCTGCACAGCCAACTGGTGGTTCGATGTCGTATAGTCGTTCCAGATTCATTTCTGCTACAGCTCAGGAGGTCTTCACTTCTCAGTTCTCCTTACGCCCCATTCTCGTGGAGTGTGAGGTAATCTTATCTGACCTTCTTGTTGATATCACCGCCATTTTTTTTCCTGGGGTTGGGAGCCCCTTCTTGTTGGTCTTTCACCTCCTCCCCCACTCCTTGTTCTGGAATTCTATGCTAATATTCATGATATAGATGGCTCGTCTTTTCAGGTTACTCTTAGAGGTCATTCTTTTAGGTTACTCCGTCGGCTGTAGCTCCTGCTTTAGGTATACCTCAGATTACCCATCCGACTTATCCCTATATTTTACCTACTTCTGTTCCGATCGATGCTTTTGAACACCCCGTCTATTGGGGGGCCTTCGACGATGGCCACGGGGTCATTACCTTCTGATCGTCAGGTGTTGTTGCGCATAGTGTGTACAAACCTATGGCCGGTTGCCCATACCTCTTCATTACCTATGGTGCGTGCCCGTTTTCTTTATGCCCTTCTTCATGGGGACTCGATCGACTTTCCTAGTTTTGTGTGCTAAAATATTCTGGCTTCATTTCGTACTCCTGGGAGTTGGATCGGGTTGCCTTATGCTTGCTTGATTCATAGGGTTACTTTATCGTTGGATGCTTCCTTTCCAGAGGATTCGACTTGTCGCATAGGACAGTAGACCATTCATCAGAGTCGATCCCATGTACTGTCATCTTCCTCTTCTGCTCATGCTATAGGTCAGGCAGCAGCCATTGATGTTTTTGATCTTTCGGAGCCCTTTGATCCTATTATTGAGATTCTGACTGGGGGTTCCCGTGTGTTTCTCCTGCCTCGTACGAATTTTCCTTCGGCCATTCCACTTAGTTCTGCCTTTCCTTCGACATCTACTTCTGCTCCTAAGGTGGCTGCTTTGCCCATTGACCCCATGGTGACGCTTATGGGACAGATGTCTACTTTGGTCGAGCAGCAGGCTCGTATGTTGGCAGAGATCACGCAGTTACGTGCTGCGTCGGAGCGTCAGTCAGCTGAGCTTTCTTCTTTTTGCCGTGATCTTGCAGTGTGTCAGCTTCATTTGTGTTGGATTCGTGATAGTATGGAGGAGGACACAAGTGCTGAGAGCGGAGCTGAGTCTTCAGATACTGGAGGTGCTACCTCGTAGTTAGTTAGTTAATTGCTTTGATCTTTTGTCCTTTGTGACAAAAAGGGGGAGTAGATATTTGGATAGATGATTGGATAGATAGATATCGATATTTGGATAGATAGATATAAATTTTTTGGTGACTAGATTAAGTTTTTGATGTTTTGGCAATATTAGTGTATGTTTTTGGTGTTTTTGACTTACATTATTATTGCTTCTTAATCGGGTTAATGATATATGATCTATTTCTTGTTTTTATTTAATGTTTCCATTTCACATGCTTTTACACTTGGTAAATGAGTTTTTGATTTTCAGGAAACAGGTTCAACAAGAGATTGCTAATTTTGTTGAATAGATAGGTTGTTTGGAGTCATGTTTATTTCTTCCTTGACTGTCATATGTATTTTTGTCACAGAATGCCAAAGGGAGAGTTTGTTAGGAAAATGTGTAATTGGCAATCTGTGACCAAAGGACCTATTTGTCATGTTTGTAAAGTTAGGGACTAAATTGTAAAGGTCTAATAGTTCAGGGACTAGAGTTACAATTTAATAAATTTCATAGCATAGGTCTAGGGTAAAGTGGGATGCTTTGAAGATGCAAACGGCGCGTTGATTTCGCTAGAGTTTCGCCCTGACCTTGCTCGAGCCAAAATTGCAGAACTGATCTCGCTGGAGTTTCGCTGGGCAGTCGCTCGAGCGAAGGTGCGTCGCTCGAGTTTCGCTAGCACCTCGCTCGAGCGACGGTGTTATCTGGCCATTGATAATTTTAATGCCTCGCGAATTTTTAACGCTCCATATTTCCAAATTTGACCTACTATATAAACAAAACATCCGATTTTCATTATACACCTTTGGAAAACATTCAAACAAGAACCTCTTTTAACTTCCAAAGGATTAAGAGCCAAACATTCGATCTTTCTCATCTTTTGATTCTCATGATTTTTGAATAAAAACATCAACCATCACAAAACCGAAAACACCCCTTCATATCTCCATATCAACTTCCAGAAGATCATCTGTTTGAAGATCCGGGAAGGAAATTGCTTGAAGAGCTGGAGTGCTTGGTGATTCACGGGAAGTAGAAGATATTCAAGGCTGGGATTTTGGCGCAGATCTGTAGAATCCAGGAGAGCTTTGGTTGATACAGTAAGGAGGTCAGAGAATTGTTAGTTTCAATTATGTCTGGCGTACTGTAAGTCAATATCTTCGATAGTGGATCTCTACTGGCTTGTGCCCGGAGTTTTTACCCAGTCGGGTTTTCTCCGTCAACATTTTGTGATGTTTTTACTGCTTTTTGTTGTTTATTTTTCAACCGGTAATTCAACTTAGGTAGATAAAGTATGTGAATGAATCTAGGGAATGCATAATTTATGTGACTTGTTGCATAAGTTAATTAATTGTTTTAATTCCGCATAAACACCTATTCACCCCCCTCCTCTAGGTGTTGGTTAGGTCGAACTATATCTTTTTCAGTTGTCAAGTGTCATTTGAATGGAAAATCGTTTTGAAATTCAAACTATCCACAGGGTAATGTCACGTGGCAAAGTGTAAACAAAAATGTACACCATAGTGTACATGTAGCAAGGTCCTTACTGATTGAACTTTACTATATATACTCTGATTTTTGACATATTGTTTAACACTTGCATTGTTGTCAAGAGTCAATTGGATTGAAAAAATGTTTGAAATTTAAACTGTTCAATAGGGTAATGTCACCTGGCAAAGTGTAAACTAAATTGTACACCATAGTGTACATATAGTAAGATTCTTACCGATTGAATGTTGCTATTTGTACACCGATTTTTGACATATTGTTTGATTGTTGTCAAAGATTAATTGGATGGGAAAACTATTTAAAATTTATACTGTCCAATAGAGTAATGTCACGTGGCAAAGTTTACACCATAGTGTACATGTAACAAGGACCTTACCGATTGAACATTGCTACCTGTAGACTAATTTTTAACACGTTGCTTGACACTTACATTATTTTCACATGCCAATTGGATGGGAAAACTATTTGAAATTTAAT
The DNA here is from genome assembly GCF_002742605.1 of Olea europaea var. sylvestris. Taxonomy (NCBI): domain Eukaryota; kingdom Viridiplantae; phylum Streptophyta; class Magnoliopsida; order Lamiales; family Oleaceae; genus Olea; species Olea europaea. Next base: position 82,945 of record NW_019267304.1, on the reverse strand, counting down.
CTGTCCAACAGCGTAATGTCACGTGGCAAAGTGTAAACTAAAGTGTACACCACAGTGTACGTGTCGCAAGGTTCTTACCGATTAAACTTTGCTATTTGTACACTGATTTTTGACATGTTGTTTGACATTTGCACTATTGTCAAGTGTCAATTGGATGGAAAAACTATTTGAAATTTAAACTGTCCAATAGGGTAACGTCATGTGGCAATGTGTAAACTAAAGTGTACTCCATAGTGTACATATAGCAAGGTTCTTACCGATTGAACTTTGCTATTTGTTCTCTAATTTTTGACACGATTTTAGACACTTGTATTGTTGTCAAGTGTTAATTGGATGGGAAACTGTTTGAGATTTAAACTGTCCAACAGCGTAACGTCTTCTGGCAAAGTGTAAACTAAAGTATACACCATTGTCTACAAGAAGCAAGGTTCTTACTTAATGAACTTTGCTATTTGTAGACCAATTTCTGACATGGTGTTTAACACTTGCATTTCTTACCGATTGAAATTTGCTACTTATACATTGATTTTTAACATATTGTTTGACACTTGCATTGTTGTCAAGTGCCTATTGGATGGAAAACTGTTTGAAGTTCAAACTATCCAACGGGTTAATGTCACGTGGCAAAGTGTAAAATAAAGTGTACACCATAGTGTACATGTAGCATGGTCCTTACCAATTGAACTTTGCTATTTATATATTGATTTTTGACACGTTGTTTGAAACTTGCGTTGTTGTCAAGTGTCAATTGGATGGAAAACTATTTGAAATTTAAATTTTCCAACAGGGATATGTCGCTTGGAAAAGTGTAAACTAAAGTGTACACCATTGTGTACATGAAGCAAGGTTCTTACCGATTGACCTTTTGTATTTGTACACTGATTTTTGACACGTTGTTTGACACTTGCATTATTGTCAAGAGTCAATTGGATTGGAAAACTGTTTAAAATTTAAACTGTCCAACAGGGTAATCTCACATGGCAAAGTGTAAACTAAAATGTACACCAAAGTATACTTGTAGCACGGTCCTTACCAATTGAACTTTGCTATTCATACACTGATTTTTAACACGTTTGAAACCTGCATTTTTGTCACGTGTTAATTGGATGGAAAATTGTTTGAAATTTAAATTTTCCAACGGGGATATGTCGACTGGAAAAGTGTACACTATAGTGTATATGAAGCAAGGTTCTTACCGATTGAACTTTGGTATTTGTACACTGATTTTTGAAACGTTGTTTGACACTTGTATTGTTGTCAAGAGTCAATTGGATTGGAAAACTGTTTGAAATTTAGACTGTCCAATAGGGTCATGTCACGTGGCTAAGTTTAAACTAAAGTGTACAACATAGTGTCATGTTGTAAGGTTCTTACCAATTGAACTTTGTTATTTGTACATTGATTTTGACACATTGTTGTCAAGGGTCAATTGGATGGAAAACTGTTTAAAATTTATACTTTCCAACAAGGTAATGTCACGTGGCAAAGTGTAAACTAAATTGTACACCATAGTGTACATGTAACAAGGTCCTTATCGATTGGACATTGCTACTTGTAGACTAATTTTTAACACGTTGTTTGACACTTACATTATTTTCACGTGTCGATTGGATGGAAAAACTGTTTGAAATTCAACCTGTCCAACAGGGTAATGTCACGTGGCAAAGCGTAAACTAAAGTGTACACCATAGTGTACGTGTTGCAAGGTTCTTACCGATTGAACTTTGGTATTTGTACACTGATTTTTGAAACGTTGTTTGACACTTGTATTGTTGTCAAGAGTCAATTGGATTGGAAAACTGTTTGAAATTTAGACTGTCCAATAGGGTCATGTCACGTGGCTAAGTTTAAACTAAAGGGTACAACATAGTGTCATGTTGTAAGGTTCTTACCAATTGAACTTTGCTATTTGTACATTGATTTTGACACATTGTTGTCAAGGGTCAATTGGATGGAAAACTGTTTGAAATTTATACTTTCCAACAGGGTAATGTCACGTGGCAAAGTGTAAACTAAATTGTACACCATAGTGTACATGTAACAAGGTCCTTATCGATTGGACATTGCTACTTGTAGACTAATTATTAACACGTTGTTTGACACTTACATTATTTTCACATGTCGATTGGATGGAAAAACTGTTTGAAATTCAATCTGTCCAACAGGGTAATGTCACGTGGCAAAGCGTAAACTAAAGTGTACACCATAGTGTACGTGTCGCAAGGTTCTTACCGATTGAACTCTGCTATTTGTACACTTATTTTTGGCACGTTGTTTGACACTTGCATTGTTGCCAAATGTCAATTAGATGGGAAAACTACTTGAAATTTAAACTGTTCAGTAGGGTAGTATAACATGGCAAAGTGTAAACTAAAGTGTACACCATAGTGAAATGTAGCAAGGTTCTAACTGATCGAACTTTGCTATTTGTATACTGATTTTCGACACGTTGTTTGACCCTTGCATTGTTGTCAAGTGTGAATTGGATAGGAAAAGTGTTTGAAATTCAAACTATCTAATGGGGTAATGACATGTGGTAAAGTGTAAATTAAAGTGTATACCATAGTGTACATATGGCAAGGTTCTTACCGATTGAACTTTGCTATTTGTACGCTGATTTTTGACACCTGCATTGTTGTTAAGTGTCAATTTGATGGGAAAACTATTTGAAATATTAACTGTCCAAGCGGGTAATATCACGTGGCAAAATGTGAACTAAAGTGTACACCATAGTTTACATGTGGCAAGGTCCTTACTGATTGAACTTTGCTATTTGTACACTAATTTTTGACACGTTGTTTGACACTTGCATTATTTTTAATTGTCAATTGGATGGAAAAACTACTTGAAATTTATACTGTCAAATAAGATAATGTCACGTTGCAAAGTGTAAACTAAAGTGTACACCATAGTGTACATGTAGCTAGGTCTTTTCCGGTTGACCTTTGCTATTTTTACATTGTTTTTTGACACATTGTTTGGTACTTGCATTGTTGTCAAGTGTCAATTGGTTGGGAAAATTATTTGAAATTTAAACTATCTAATAGGGTAATGCTACGTGGCAAATTGTAAACTAAAGTGTACATCATAGTGTATATGTAGCAAGGTTCTTACCGATTGAACTTTGTAATTTGTACATTAATTTTTGACTCATTGTTTGAGACTTGTGTTGTTGTCAAGTGTCAATTGGATGGGAAAACTATTAGTGACTTAAACTGTCTAACAGGCTACTGTCGCATGGCAATGTGTAAACTAGAGTGCACACCATAGTGTACGTGTTACAAGGTTTTTGCCGATTGAACAATGCTATTTGTACACTGGTTTTTGACAAGTTGTTTGACACTTGCATTGCTGTCAAGTTTCAGTTGAATGGAAAAATTGCTTGAAATTTAAACTATCCAACAAGGTAATATCACGTTGCAAAGTGTAAACGAAAGTATGCACCATAGTGTACATGTAGCAAGGTTTTTATCGATTGAACTTTGCTATTTGTACACTAATTTCGACACGTTGTATGACACTTGCATTGTAGTCAACTATAAATTGGATAGGAAAACTGTTTGAAATTTAAACTATCCAACATGGTAATGTCACGTGGCAAAATGTAAACTAAAGTGTACACCATAGTGTACATTTGGCAAGGTCCTTACCGATTGAACTTTGCCAATTGTACAATGATATTCGACACGTTGTTTGACACTTGCATTGTTGTCAAGTGTCCATTGGATGGGAAACTATTCGAAATTTAAAATGTCCAACAGGGTAATGTCACGTGACAAAGTGTAATCTAAACTATACACCATAGTGTACATGTGGTAAGGTCCTTACCGATTGAACTTTACTAATTGTACATTGATATTCGACACGTTGTTTGATACTTGCATTGTTGTCAAGTATCAATTGGATGGAAAACTATTTAAAATTTAAAATGTTCAATAGGGTAATGACACGTGGCAAAGTGTAAACTAAAGTGTACACCATAGTGTACATGTAGCAAGGTCCTTACCGATTGAACTTTGCTATTCGTACACTAATTTTTGACACATTGTTTGACACTTCTATTATTGTCAAGTGTCAATTGGATGGCAAAACTATTTGAAATTTAAACTGTCCAACAGGGTAATGTTATGTGACAAAGTGTAAACTAAAGTGTACGCCATAGTGCAATTGTCGCGAGGTTCTTACCGATTGAACTTTGCTATTTGTACACTGATTTATAACACGTTGTTTGACACTCGCAGTGTTGTCAAGTGTTAATTGGATGGGAAAACTATTTCAAATTTAAACTGTCCAATACAGTAATGTCACGTGGCAAAGTGTAAACTAAAGTGTACACCATAGCGTGTATGTAGCAAGGTTTTCACCGATTCAACTTCACTATTTGTACACTGATTTTTGACCCGTTGTTTGGCACTTGCATTGCTGTCAAGTGTCAATTGGATGGGAAAACGGTTTGAAATTTAAACTGTCCCACAGGATAATGTCACGTGGCAAAGTGTAAACTAAAGTGTATACCATAGTGTACATGTTGGAATGTTCTTGCCGATTGAACTTTGCTATTTGTACACTGATTTTTGACACATTGTTTGACACTTGCATTGTTGTCAAGAGACAATTTGATGGGAAAACTGTTTGAAATTTAAACTGTCCAACATGGATATGTCACAAGCAAAGTGCAAACTAAAGTGTACATCATAGTGTACATGAAGTATGGTTCTTACCGATTGAACTTTGCTATATATACACTAATTTTTGACATGTTGTTCGACACATGCATTATTACCAAGTGTCAATTGGATGGGAAAAACGTTTGAAATTTAAAATTTCCAATAGGGTAATGTCATGTGGCAAAATGTAAACTAAAGTGTACGCCATATCCTTACTAATTGAACTTTGCTATTTGTACACTGATTTTTGAAACGTTGCTTGACACTTGCATTGTTGTCAAGTGTCAATTGGATAGGAAAACTATTTGAAATTTAAACTATCCAACACGGTAATGTCACGTGGCTTTATGTAAACTAAAGTGTACACCATAGTGTACAGGTCGCAAGGTTCTTCCCGATTGAACTTTGCTATTTGTACACTGATTTTTGGCATGTTGCTTGACACTTGCATTGCTGTCAAGTGTCGATTGGATGGGAAAACTATTTGAAATTTATATTGTCCAATAGGGTAATGTCACGTGGGAAAGTGTAAACCAAAGTGTACGCCATAGTGTATATGAAGCAAGGTTCTTACCGATTGAACTTTGCTATTTGTGCATTGATTTTCGATATGTTGTTTGATACTTGCTTTTCTTACCGATTGAACTTTGCTATTTGTACACTAATTTTTGACACGTTGTTTGACACTTGCATTGTTGTCAAGTGTCAATTGGATGGGAAAATTGGTTGAAATGTAAACTGTCCAACCAGGTAATGTCGTGTGCTAAAATGTGAATTAAAGTGTACATCGTAGTGTTCATGTAGCAAGGTTCTTACCGATTGAACTTTCCTACTTGTACACTAAATTTTGACACATTGTTTAACACTTGCATTGTTGTCAAGCGTTAATTAGATGGAAAAACTGTTTGAAATTTAAACTGTCCAATAGGGTAATGTCACGTGGCAAAGTGTAAACTAAAGTTTATGCCATAGTGTACATGTCGCGAGGTTCTCATCGAACTTCACTTTTTGAACACTAATTTTTGACCCGTTGTTTAAAACTTTCATTGTTGTCGAGTGCCAATTGGATGGAAAAATTGTTTGAAATTTAAACTATCCAACAGGGCAATGTTACGTGGCAAAGTGTAAACTAAAGTGTACGACATAGTATACATGTCGCGAGGTTCTTACCGATTGAACTTTTCTATTTGTACACTGATTTATGACATGCTATTTGACACTTGCAGTGTTGTCAAGTGGTAATTGGATGGAAAAAATGTTTAAAATTTAAATTGTCCGATGGGGTACTGTCACGTGGCAAGTGTAAACTAAAGTGTATACCATAGCGTACATGTAGCAAGGTTCTCACTGATTCAACTTCACTATTTGTACAGTGATTTTTGACCCATTGTTTGACACTTACATTGCTGTCAAGTGTCAATTGAATGGTAAAACTGTTTGAAATTTAAACTTTTCAACAAGGTAATATCACGTGGCAAAGTGTAAACTAAAGTGTCCACCATAGTGTAGAAGCCGCAAGGTTCTTACCGATTGAACTTTGCTATTTGTACATTGATGTTTGACATGTTGTTTGACACTTGCATTGTTGTCAAGTGTTAATTGGGTGGCAAAACTGTTTCAAATTTAAACTGCCCAACAGAGTAATGTTACGTGGCAAAGTGTAAACTAAAGTGTACGCCATAGTGCAATTGTCGCGAGGTTCTTACCGATTGAACTTTGCTATTTGTACATTGATTTACGACACATTGTTTGACACTTGTAGTGTTGTTAAGTGTTAATTGGATGGGAAAATTGTTTCAAATTTAAACTGTCCAAATAAGGTAATGTCACGTGGCAAAGTGTAAACTAAAGTGTACACCATAGCGTACATGTAGCAAGGTTTTCACTGATTCAACTTCACTATTTGTACACTGATTTTTGACCAGTTGTTTGACACTTGCATTGCTGTCAAGTGTCAATTGGATGGGAAAAATGTTTGAAATTTAAACTGTCTAACAGCATAATGTCACGTGGCAAAGTGTAAACTAAAGTGTACACCATAGTTTACATGTCGCAAGGTCTTACCGATTAAATTTTGCTATTTGTACACTGATTTTCAACACATTGTTTGACACTTGCGTTGTTGTCAACTGACAATTTAATGGGAAAACTATTTGAATTTTAAACTGTCCAACATGGATATGTCACAGGCAAAGTGCAAACTAAAGTGTACACCATAGTGTACATGAAGCAAGGTTCTTACCGATTGAACTTTGCTATTTGTAATTTGATTTTTGACACTTTGTTTAACACTTACATTATTGTCAAGTGTCAATTGGATGGGAAATTTTTTTGAAATTTAAACTGTCCAATAAGGTAATGTTACGTGGTAAAGTGTAAACTAAAGTGTACACAATAGTGTACATTTAGCAAGGTTCTTATCGATTGAACTTCACTATTTGTAAACTAATTTTTGACACTTTGTTTGACACTTGCATTATTCTCAAGTGTTAATTGGATGGGAAAATTGTTTGAAATTTAGACTGTCCAACAGGGTAATGTCACATGACAAAGTGTAAACCAAAGTGTACACCATAGTGTACATGTGGCAAGGTTCTTACCGATTGAACTTTGCTATTTGTTCACTGATTTTTGACACATTGTTTGACAGTTGCATTGTTGTCAAGTGTCAATTGAAGGTGAAAATTGTTTGAAATTTAAACTGTCCAACAGGGTAATGTCACATGGTAAAGTGTAAACCAAAGTGTACACTATAGTGTACATGTCGCAAGGTTCTTACCGATTGAACTTTGCTATTTGTAAACTGATTTTTATCACGTTGTTTGACCTTTGCATTGTTGTTAAGTATCAATTGGAGGTGAAAACTGTTTGAAATTTAAACTTTCAAACTGGGTAATGTCACGTGGCAAAGTGTAAACTAAAGTGTGCACCATAGTGTACGTGTAGCAAGATTCTTACCGATTGAACTTTGTTATTTGTACACTGATTTTTGACATGTTTTTTGACACTTGCACTGTTGTCAAGTGACAATTGGATGGGAAAACCGTTTGAAATTTAAACAGTCCAACAGGGATATGTCATGTGGCAAAGTACAAACTAAAGTGTACACCATAGTGTACATGAAGCAAGGTTCTTATCGATTGAACTTTCCTATTTGTACACTGATTTTGGACACATTGTTTGACACATGCAATGTTGTCAAGTGTCAATTGGATGGAAAAACTGTTTGAAATTTAAATTGTCCAACAGGGTAATGTCACGTGGAAAAGTGTAAACCAAAGTGCACACCATAGTGTACAGGAAACAAGGTTCTTACCAATTGAACTTTGTTATTTGTACACTGATTTTGAGACGATTTTTGACGCTTGCATTTGTTACCGATTGAACTTTGCTATTTGTTCATTGATTTTTGACAGGTTGTTTGACACTTGCATTGTTGTCAAGTCTCAATTAGATGGGAAAACTGTTTGAAATGTAAACCATCAACGGGGTCATGTCACGTGGCAAAGTGTAAACTAAAGTGCACACCATATTATACATATCTCCAGGTTCTTACCCATTGAACTTTGCTATTTGTACACCGATTTTTGACACGTTGATTGACACTTACATTGTTGTCAATTGACAATTTGATGGAAAAACTGTTTGAAATTTAAACTGTCCAACAGGGATATGTCACTGGCAAAGTGCAAACTAAAGTGTACACCATAGTGTACATGAAGCAAGGTTCTTACAGATTGAACTTTGCTATTTGTACACTTATTTTTGACACGTTGTTTGACACATGCATTGTTGTCAAGTGTCAATTGGATGGGAAAACAGTTTGAAATTTAAAATTTCCAACAAGGTAATGTCACGTGGTAAAGTGTAAACTAAAGTGTACGCCATAGTGTACATGTATCATGGTCCTTATCGATTGAACTTTGCTATTTGTACACTGGTTTTTGACACGTTGTTTGACACCTACATTATTGTCAAGTGTCAATTGGATAGGAAAACTGTTTGAAATTTAAACTGTCCAATAGGGTAATGTCACGTGGCGAAGTATAAACTAAAGTGTACACCATAGTGTACATGTCGAAAGGTTCTCAAGGTTCTTACCGATTGAACTTTGCTATTTGTACACTGATTTTTTATACGTTGTTTGACACTTGCATTGTTGTCAAGTGTCAATTGGTTGGGGGAAACTATTTGAAATTTAAATTGTCCAACAGGAATATGTCACGTGGCAAAGTGTAAACTTAAGTGTACACCATAGTGTACATGAAGCAAGGTTCTTGTCGATTGAACATTGCTATTTGTACACTGATTTTTTACATGTTGTTTGACACATGTATTGTTGTTAAGTGTCAATTGGGTGGGAAAACTGTTTGAAATTTAAACTGTTCAATAGGATAATGTCACGTGGCAAAGTGTAAGCTAAAGTGTACATCATAGTGTACATGTCGCAAGGTTCTTACCTATTGAACTTTGCTATTTGTGTAGAAGCCCGAGAAATAAAATGAAATTAGGCTATTATGTTGTGATGATCTCGAACCATGAACCTATCTCATTCAAGAAATGAGTTGTGGAAGTTCAAACCATTTATGATTTTGAAAGCTCAAGCCATAGATTAATTAAAAGCCCAACAATTTAAGAGATTAAGTTCAAGTAAATTTGATTACAAAGATTTAATGAATAATTGGGTTGCCTCAATGGTCATCTACAAGCTATTTCATATAGGAAACCCAGGTTCGAATGACCATGTAGATGTTTTTATAAAAAAAGTTTTATGAATTTTTTTTAGGTTTAAAGACTCTTCAAATTCTTAGTTAAAGATCCTATTTAACAAACTTTATGATAATACAACTCCCCCATTTAGTTTATCATTAAAAAGAAAGGTTACAAGAAGTGGAAGGTCACTTTTTCACTATATCCTTAAATCCGAATTTCATCTTATTTTCTCTTAAAAAATATATATTTTTATGTCAATTTAAGCTAAGGGAATAACAAGGGTGAGAAGAAGAAAGGCTTTCTACACATTTGTTCTTTGATATCCAAGAAAATTCAAGGTAGGTTAAGGTGTAAGTGTTATTTCATTTTCAAATTTGATTTTTCGTTAAAAGTTGAATGAAATGGTACCTCCGGGTATGGTGCTTCAGCACTACTATAGTTTGAATGATCATTCTTCGGCTCTACGTGTTATGACAATGCTATAGATATCAGATTTTGTCGAAAATCCATCTACGTGCGATGATATGAATCCATGGTTCGAATTTTCTAATTTGATTACGAAATACACCGATGATAACTATTGAGTTTCCAACTCATGGGTTAAATCCCTTCTTACAGGTTGATTTTGTTCTTTTTTTGGGGGCGCGGATAATGGTGGTTGAAGATCCAATTTGACATGGAAAAGCTGGTGAATTAACAACTTTAAATTGATTTTGAAATATTTGTGTTTCCTATTAATTACTTTTTTATGGACATCGTATATGAAATTATTTTCACGAACATTTTCTTATGAATAGGTTATGTTTAAAAATATATATATATGTGATCTAGAATTTACTTACGAAACACCATCTTCAAAAAAAAAAAAAAAAAAGTCAATTAGTTAATTAAAAAAAAAAATGTAAACTAGTTAATGTTACTGTTTTCTTAGAAATTTCAGTTTTTGCTCAGATTTTAAAATTCATAACTAATTTGTTACTTCGAATTTTTGAACAAAACTAATGGTGTTTGATAGCCTCATAAGTTAGCCATTGAATAAATTTAGAATCATGCCAATCCGATGTTGATAAATTTAGAATCATGTCAATCCGATGTCAGTAAAATTTTATATGTCACTTTAAGTAAACATAGTGTTGCTGTATTCTGAAAATTTCAGTTTCTGCTATTGAACTTAAAAATTCGTAACTCAATCGTTACTTGGGATTTTTGGACAAAACCAGTAGGATTTAATAGCCTCATGGATTAACTACTGAATAAACTCAAAATCATGTCAATCCAATAACTATGGAATTTTATATGCCACCTTAAGTATGCTGCACTGGGTTACTTCCCAAATCGAGTCGCTGTGAGGTTTTGAAAAATATTTTAACATCTCATTTGTCGCTGACGAAAGCTGAATTTTGGATATTTTATATTATAAGAAGTTCCCTACTTTTTCGTAAAGTTTCGTGAAATTTTGACCTCGATTACGATGTAAACGAGTTTACTTTAAAACTTACTACGCAAAAATGGGAAGTCAAACAACAATATTTATTTTTAAATTCTTGCCTAGAATTTCATGCAAAAAAAATGCATTTAAGCATGGATGTCATCTGAAGACATTAGAAATTAGTTTCTTCTGCATTAAGTAATGTTGTCATTTACTGTCCTTTAAAATATATATATATATATATATATATATATATATATATTTTCTTAATTTTTAACTACTATATATATATATATATATATATATATATTCTAATATTAAATCTTTATAATTTCCTCTAAAAGTTTAACTATTTTTCAAGTTTATGAATAAAAGTACAATAAATCTAGCGACGTTCCGATTCTTACGGGTCGGGGTGCTACAATTTGTACACTAATTTTTGACACGTTGTTTGCCACTTGTATTGTTGTCAAGTGTTAATTGGATGTCAAAACTGTTTGAAATTTAAACTATCCAATAGGGTAATGTCACGTGACAAGCTGTAAACTAAAGTGTACAACATAATGTACATTTAGCAAGGTTCTTACTGATTGAACTTTACTATTTTTACACTGATTTTTGACATGTTGCTTGACACTTGCATTGTTGTCAAGTGTCAATTGGATGGCAATACTATTTGAAATTTAAATTGTCCAACAGGGTAATGTCACGTGGTAAAGTGTAAACTAAAGTGTACATGTCGCAAGGCTCTTACCGATTGAACTTTGCTATTTGTATACTGATTTTTGACAAGTTGTTTGACACTTGCATTGTTGTCAAGTGTCAATTGGATGGGAAAACTGTTTGAAATTTAAACCGACCAATAGGGTAATGTCAAGTGGCAAAGTATAAACTAAAGTGTACACTATTGGGTACATGTAGCAAGGTTCTTAACGATTGAATTTTGCTATTTCTACACTGATTTTTGACACGTTGCTTAACCGTAGTATTGTTGTCAAGTGTCAATTGGATGGAAAACTGTTTGAAATTTAAACTGTACAACAGGGATATCTCACGTGGCAAAGTGTAAACTAAAGTGTACACCATAATGTACATGTCTCAAGGTTCCTACCTATTGATCTTTGCTATTTGTACACTGATTTTTGACACGTTGTTTGACACTTGCAATGTTATCAAGTGTCAATTGGATGGGAAAACTGTTTGAAATTTAAACTGTACAACAGGGATATGTCACGTGGCAAAGTGTAAACTAACGTGTAAACCATAGTGTACATGAAGCAAGGTTCTTACAGATTGAACTTTGCTATTTGTGCACTGATTTTTGACACGTTGTTTGGCACTTGCATTGTTGTCAAGTATCAATTGGATGGGAAAACTATTTAAAATTTAAACTATCCAATTGGGTAATATCACATTGCTATATGTACACTATGGTATACACACTTTAGTTTACACTTTGCCACGTGATAATATCTCGTTGGACAGTTTAAATTTCAAACAGTTTTCCCATCCAATTGATACTTGACAACAATGCAAGTGTCAAAAAATAGTGTACAAGTAGCAAAGTACAATCGTTAAGAACCTCGCGACATGTACACTATGGTGTACACTTTGGTTTACACTTTGCCACATGACATTACCCTGTTGGACCGTTTAAATTTCAAATAGTTTTCCATCCAATTGACACTTGACAACAATGCATGTGTCAAACAACGTATCAAAAATCGGTGTACAAATAGCAATGTTCAATCGGTGAGAACCTTTCTATATGTATACTATGGTGTACACACATTAGTTTACACTTTGACATGTGACATTACCCAGTTGGATAGTTTAAATTTGAAACAGTTTTCCCGTCCAATTATCACTAGACAACAATTCAAGTGTCAAAACAATGTGTCAAAAATCAGTGTACAAATAGCAAAGTTCAATCGGTAAGAACATTGCTATATGTACACTATGGTATACACTTTAGTTTACACTTTACCACGTGACATTATCCTGTTGGACCGTATAAATTTCAACCAGTTTTCTCATCCAATTGACACTTGACAACAATGCAAGTGTGAAATAACGTGTCAAAAATCAGTGTACAGATAGTAATGTTCAATCGGTAAGAGCCTTGCGACATGTATACTATGGTGTACACTTTAGTTTACAGTTTGCCACGTGATATTTAGCAAAGTTCAAACGGTACGGACTGTGCTACATATATACTATAGTGTACACTTTAGTTTACACTTTGCCACGTGACATTACCCTATTGGTTAGTTTAAATTTAAACAGTTTTCCCATCCAATTGACCCTTGACAACAATGCAAGTGTCGAACAACGTGTCAAAAATCTGTGTACAAATAGCAAAGTTCAATTAGTAAGAACCTTACTTCCTGTACACTATGTTACAAACACATTAGTTTACACTTTGCCACGTGACATTACCTTTTTGGACAGTTTAAATTTCGAACAGTTTTCCCATCCAATTGACACTTGACAACAATGCAAATGTTAAACAATGTCTCAAAAATTTGGGTACAAAAAATAAAGTTCAATCGGTAAGAAACTTGCTGCATGTACATTATGGTTAGCACTTTAGTTCACACTTTGCCACGTGACATTACCCTGTTGGATAATTTAAATTTTAAACAGTTTTTCCATCTAATTGACACTTGACAACAATGCAGGTGTCAAACGATGTGTCGAATATCAGTGTACAAATAGAAAAGTTTAATCTGTACGGAACGTGCTACATGTACACTATGGTGTACACTTTAGTTTACACTATGCCACGTGACATTACCCTATTAGAGGGTTTAAATTTGAAACAGTCTTCCCATCCCCTTGACACTTGACAACAATGCAAGTGTCAAACGTGTCAAAAATCAATGTACATTTTTGTTCACACCTTGCCACGTGACATTACCCCGCTGGAGAGTTTAAATGTTAAATTATTTTGCCATCCAATTGACACTTGACAACAATGCAACTGTAAACAACGTGTCAAAAATCAATGTACAAATAGCAAAGTTCAATAGGTAAGAAACTAGCTACATGTAAACTATGGTGAACTCTTTAGTTTACACTTTCCCACGTGACATTACCCTGTTGGACAATTAAAATTTCAAATAGTTTTTCCATCCAATTGACACTTAACAACAATGCCAGTGTAAAATAACGTGTCAAAAATCAGTGTACAAATAGAAAAGTTCAATCTGTACGGACCGTGCTACATGTACACTATGGTGTGCACTTTAGTTTACACTTTACCACGTGACATTACCCTGTTGGACAGTTTAAATTTCAAAAAATTTTCCTATCGAATTGACACTTGACAACAATACAAGTGTCAAACAACGTGTCAAAAATTAGTATACAAATAGCAAAGTTAAAACGGTACGGACTGTGCTACATATACACTATGGTGTACACTTTAGTTCACACTTTGCCACATGACATTACCCTGTTGGTCAGTTTAAATTTCAAACAATTTTCCCATCCAATTGACACTTGACAACAATGCAATTGTCGGACAATGTGTCAAAAATTAGTGTACAAATAGCAAAGTTAAATCGGTAAGAACCTTGCTTCATGTACACTATAATGTACACATTATTTTACACTTTGCCACGTGACATTACCCATTTGAACAGTTTAAATTTCGAATAGTTTTCCCATTCAATTGACACTAGACAACAATGCAAGTATCAAATAGTGTGTCAAAAATCATTGTACAAATAGCAAAGTTCAATCGGTAAGAAACTTGCTACATGTAAACTATGGTATACATTTTAGTTTACACTTTGCCACGTGACATTATCCTGTTGGACAATTTAAATTTCAAACAGTTATCCCATCCAATAGTGACTTGACAACAATCCAAGTGTCCAACAACGTGTCAAAAATTAGTGTACAAATAGCGAAGTTAAATCGGTAAGCCTTGCTTCATGTACAGTATGGTGTACACATTAGTTTACACTTTGCCACGTGACATTACCCTGCTGGACTATTTAAATTTTGAATAGTTTTCCCATCCAATTGACACTTGACAACAATGCAAGTGTCAAACGACGTGTCAAAAATCAGTGAACAAATATCAAAGTTCAATCGGTAAGCAACTTGCTACATGTACAGTATGGTGTACACTTTAGTTTACACTTTATCATGTGACATTACCATGTTGGACAATTTAAATTTCAAACAGTTTTTCCATCCAATTGACACTTGACAACAATGCAAGTTTCAAACAACGTGTCAAAAATCAGTGTACAAATAGCAAAGTTCAATCGGTGAAAAACTTGCTATATGTACACTATGGTGTACACTTTGCCACGTGACATTACCCTGTTGGACAATTTAAATTTCAAACATTTTTTCCATCCAATTAACACTTGACAACAATGCAAGTGTCAAACAACGTGTCAAAAACTAGTGTACAAATCAAAAAGGTCAATCGATACGGACCGTGCTACATGTACACTATGGTGTACACTTTAATTTAAACTTTACCACGTGACATTACCTTGTTGGACAGTTTAAATTTCAAAAAATTTTCCTATTGAACTGAGACTTGACAACAATGCAAGTGTAAAACAACGTGTCAAAAATTAGTATACAAATAGCAAAGTTCAAACGATACGGACTGTGCTACATATACACTATGATGTACACTTTAGTTTACACTTTGCCACGTGACATTACCCTGTTGGTCAGTTTAAATTTCAAATAGTTTTCCCATCCAATTGACACTTGACAACAAGCAAGTGTCGAACAACATGTCAGAAATCTGTGTACAAATAGCAAAGTTCAATCGGTAAAAACCTTGCTTCATGTACACTGTGGTGTACACATTAGTTTACACTTTGCCAAGTGACATCACCCTATTTGGCAGTTTAAATTTCAAACAGTATTCCCATCAGATTGACACTTGACAACAACGCAAGTGTTAAATGATGTGTCAAAAATTAGTGTACAAATAGTAAAGTTCAATCGGTAAGAAACTTACTACATGTACACTATGGTGTACACTTTAGTTTACACTTTTTCACGTGACATTACCCTATTGGACAATTTAAATTTCAAAAAGTTTTTCCATCTAATTGACACTTGACAACAATGCAAGTGTCAAACAACGTGTCAAAAATCAGTGTACAAATAGAAAAGTTCAATCGGTACGGACCGTACTACATGTACACTATGGTGTTCACTTTAGTTTACACTTTACCATGTGACATTACCCTGTTGGATAGTTTAAGTTTCAAATAGTTTTCCTATTGAATTGACACTTGACAACAATGTAAGTGCCAAATAACGTGTTAAAAATTAGTGTACAAAAATCAAAGTTCAAACGGTACGAACTATCCTAAATATACACTACAGTGTACACTTTAGTTTACACTTTGCTATGTGACATTACCCTGTTGGATAGTTTAAATTTCAAACAGTTCTCCCGGCCAATTTACACTAGACAACAATGCAAGTGTCAAACAACATGTGAAAAATCAGTGTACAAATTGTAGCACCCCGACCCGTAAGAATCGGAACGTCACTAGATTTATTGTACTTTTATCCGTAAACTTAAAAAATAGTTAAACTTTTAGAGGAAATTATAAAGATTTAATATTAGAATATATATATATATATACTTTAAAGGATGGTAAATGACAACATTACTTAATGCAGAAGAAACTAATTTCTAATGTCTTCAGATGACATCCATGCTTAAATATATTTTTTTTGCATGAAATTCTAGGACGGTAAATGACAACAATGCAACTATCAAATAATATGTCAAAAATTAGTGTATAGATAGCAAAGTTCAATCGGTAAGGACCTTGTTACATGTACACTATGGCGTGTACTCTAGTTTACACTCTGCCACGTATTGTGTTGGACAATTTACATTTTGTCACGTGACATTACCCTATTGGACAGTTTAAGTTTCAAATCATTTTTCCATCCAATTGACACTTGAAAACAACGCAAGTGTTAAGCAACGTGTCCAAAATGAACGTACAAATAGGAAAGTTCAATCGGTAAGAACCTTGCGACATGTACAGTACGGTGTACACTTTAGTTTACACATTACGATGTGACGTTGTGTAATACTCTGAATTTTGTGCTCATTTAATTTTTAGATTGGCAATTTAACTTTTCAAAATTTAGTATGGCCAAAAATTATTTATGGTTGCCAAATTTTGCATTGGTCGATTTATTAAAAGTTTTTCCAAATAATTTGTTAATTAGGGGTTTGGGATAAATGTCCATTTTACACCTAATTACTAAAGTTAAACATTGTTTCTCCACTTGGCCGAGAATTTGATGAAACATATATGCATGAGGTGTTTTAATTTAAGCATGAGGTGGCTAACTAATGCATGAGGTGTTTTGGATTTAAGAAAATGAAACCATGCAGCCCACACATGTTGAATTTCTTGAAGTGTCACCCATAATTAATCATTTTTCTCACCTATAAATAGAAATTTTGTTGCCCTTTTATTTCCTTTGCATGAAAAACAGCTTATCACTTGTTTAAAAATGGCAGAAAATGTGAGGGAAGAAGAGGACGAGCCTAGCATTTCTCAATTCATTTTTCAACCAAGATTTCTTCAAGTTTTATTGTAAGATATTTTCTATGCTTAAGTGGTAGGATTTCATGGTAATATTTATGCTTAAGTTATGCATGAAAACCATAATATGAAAGACATGGACAAGTCCACAAAGTTAAATATCTATTTATACCTTAGGACAAGTCCGAAGGGCACCGACAAGCCGGAATGTGCAAGTATGTGTTTGAATGCTTTCTTTTGTGTAGTATTAACATGTTAAATCGAAGCATGGTATCTTACTGAGTATTCTTTATACTCATAGTATTTCATATTAAATTTTCAGATTCATAATTGTGGATTTGGTGGAAGTCAGTCGGCAAAATTGATGATGGATCAAGGACAAAATTATTTTACATCGAAGTTTCTGTTTTGTATGTTTAGTTTGACTGCTTTCCATATGTTTTGCTTTTGTTATTATATAAAAACATGTATAAGACATGATGTAATATGGAACTGGAAGTAAATTATGTAATTATATCTATCATGTTATGTTAAGAGACGTTTTTTTTTTTTTTTTTTTTTACTTTCCCTTGCAAGTGATAAAAAGGCAGAAACGGGACAGTTTTTGGGTCAACTTCAAAAAATTATTTCTGACTCCATAAATGTTCATTTGAGACTGAAAATATTTCTGTGTTCCTCATTGAGTTATCTTAATATGGGCACAAGAATTACTCAATTTGGATATCTGTAGCCTGAGATATGAATTTTTAAATGTTGACGGGTCAATTCTGAAATTTCTGTGCAATACGTCACTATTTTCAGTAAAATGCCCATATTATATGATCTTGGAAATTTTTTTATATTTTAACCTAGAAAACTACTTGAAAATATCTTTCTAATGTCATAAATTTCATAGAAAATGGAGTTGGGATGAATTTTATAAAAATAATTGAACTTGCTGCCCCAACTAACCATGGCAGTGTAGAGTCCGTAAATGTAAAGTATAATTTTGTCGACATGCGCTTCTCCTGGCCATTAAAATTTTATGAGAGATATTTTACCAAGTTGAAAATAAGTTTCTAACATGTAATACTTTCTTTTAAATGTATTTACATGTAACGAAGGCTGCAGTTTTTATATTTAGTACGTGACATTCGAAGCTTAAGTTTGGGGTGTCACAGCGTGGTTATGCTTTTTTGTAGACTATATTTAAAAAAAAAAAAAAGGTTGCTGTCCTTCATCATCGAGCAAGCTAGCAACTGACTTTCAACCGACAATCAAGGTAAAAACTTCTTTTTAAAGTTTATGAGTTTTCTTATGCAATTAACTGCTATATCTATGGCTGGGTATATGAATATTTTGAATCAAGTCATGGTTGAGGTTATAAAGTCATTAACACTGATATGTAATTATTTATAGAGAATTGTAGAATAACATAATCAATTTTGTCCTAGTTATGGCACGAATAGTAAGAACCCCCACAAGGACGGAAGCTTGTGGTTTTGCGAAGAAGCGAGACATATTATTGGCATTTTACTAAAATTATTGTATGCATCCGCTCCATAACCTCGAACAACATCTTGATCTGCTAGATTGCATTGTCGAGATGTTATGGGAGATACACCATAGCTTAAGAGATAAGGTGAAGATACAGAGGTTATATGAAATTGTTCCAGAACCTTGGGCTTCAGTCATAAATGAGATCGTACTATGGTCTGATGATGACCTTTCATATGAGAACCTTACATACTTACTTCGAGAAAGTTATGAAATTAGCCATGATTTATGGTGAAACTTTAAGAAGACTATAACCTTACGAGCTACAAATTCTAGGCTAGATAAGGGACCGTTGGCTAAGTGCTTTTCGAGAGTTCTAGATGAAAGTTTTCCCTTACCATTACCAGATAGTTGGGAGCAAAGCATGTTAGAGGAAGAACCAGAGGAAGACCCAGATGAAGACCCCGAGGACGATCCCGAAGAAATAGAAGATTAGACACCATCTTTTCTAGCTATCTTTGTTTTTGGAATAGAATAGGATGTAATACGTACATCTACTTTTGAATGTGTGTACCGTACCTTAATATGACTTTTGTTTGTGGAAAATAGTAATGTATATTTATGAAGGAAAGTCCTCTTAGCCTTTGGATTTTTCTAAAGTTAGTATTGCGTTTTGAAATACTTCTAACTGGAGGAATATCTTTCATTCAAAGGAAATGCCGCCAAAGCACAACCACGACAGTGCACCGAAGTCCAATATGAACTTAGGCGGCAGCAATACTAATGTCAGTTCTAGTGGTGGCAAAATTAATGTAGCAAACTTTGCACGAGAATTGTTGGCCGCAATGCGGGAATTGGGACAACAACAACAAGCACCGCCTTTGACTGGACAATGAACACTAAATCAACAAGTACCAATTGATCATCAGGAGCCAAACCAACCAGCTATTCAACCTCAAATAGTACCTAACTCGAGGGATCGAACTGCAATGATAGAGTAGTTTCGTAAAATGAACCCTTCATCATTCGAGGGGAGCATGGATCCCTTGGCAGTTGAAGACTGGTTACGAGAACTAGAATGTATCTTTAAATTTATAAGATGCCAAGATGCTGAAAAGGTAACATTTTCAGTGTTTATGTTAAAGAAGGGGGCTAGCCATTGGTGGGACATGACTACCAGGTCATTAACACCTGCTGAAGAACATGCTATAACTTGGGAGAGGTTTAAGGAACTCGTAGAAGAAAAATTTTTCTCGACAACTGTAAAAGATCAAAAGGAGATGGAGTTCCTCAGACTCCAACAAGGAACCATGACCCTCGTGGAATATGAATGCAAATTTGAGGAATTATCAAGGTTTGCTCTACATCTAGTGGATACGAAAGAAAAGCGGGCTAGAAGGTTCGAGCATGGGCTTCAACCTTATATTCGTGATATAGTGTCAGTTCTCGAGCTAAACACTTATCGAGAAGTCCTGAAGCGAGCACAGACTATTTCTTATCAAAGAACTCAAAACGTTGGAAATTCTTACCAAGTTCAAAATTTCTCCAGTAAGAGGAAGTGGAACTTTGATAGGCAAAATAACGGTAAAGGAAAAGGGTATAATGTACCAAAGAAAGGAAAGACGGAGATAGTGGGAGCTGGTGGTGATAAATGTTGTCGTAAGTGTGATAGACCTCTCAAAGGATAATGCTTATTGGGAAAAATGTTTGTTTCAAGTGTGGGAAATCAGGACATTTTGCTAAAGAATGCCCCCAAAATCAAACACAGAAGGCTAGAGATGACAAGAAAGGAAAAGCAAGAGTTTTCTCTTTATCCAGGCAAGAAGCAGAGCGAGACCCTAATGTCCTCGCAGGTATCGTCTCTATTTCCAATATGCCTACATTTGTACTTATAGATTCTGGAGCTACACATTCGTTCATTTCTTCTTCGTTTGTTGCAAAGTCTAAAGTGAAATTTGAGTTCCTTCCATATGCCTTAGAAATCTCTCTTCCATCTGGAAATATACTTGTGGCTGACCAAATAGCTAGAAATCTTAAGATGAGAATTGATGGTAGAGTTATAGCAGTAGATCTAATTCTGTTAATGATGAAAGACTTTGCTGCTATCCTTGGTATGGATTGGTTGTCTAAAAACTATGCAACTATTCATTATACTGAGAGAATGGTGATTTTTCGAAGATCAGGCAAGAAAGACTTTCGCTTTGTGGGAACAGAGGCATATACCTTGTCTCATATAGTGTCAACAACTCAGGTTGAAAGGACGCCAAAAAAGGAATTAAGTCAAAGATTTCTAGTATCGATGACCAACATTAAACAAGATAAGTTGTCAGCTGAGGATGTTCGAATAGTTTACCATTATAAAGATGTTTTTCCAGAAGATCTTCTAGGTGTACCACCAAACAGGTAAGTAGAGTTTACCATCGACTTAGTACCAGGAGCAGCATCTATTTCAAAGGCTCCATATTGTATGGCACCTTTGGAACTGCAAGAGTTGAAGGTACAGTTGAAGGAGCTTCTTGATAAGGGTTTCATTAGACCAAGTGTATCACCTTGGGGTGCACCTGTGTTATTTGTGAAAAAGAAGGATGGAACAATGAAGTTGTGCATTGACTATCGAGAATTGAATCGCCTCACTATCAAAAACAAATATCCACTTCCAAGAATAGAAGATTTGTTTGACCAGCTTAAGGGGGCTACAGTATTTTCAAAGATCGATTTAAGATCAGGATATCATCAATTGAAAATTAAGTCAGATGATATCCCTAAGACGGCTTTTAGGATGCGTTATGGGCATTATGAATTTTTGGTAATGCCTTTTGGATTAACTAATGTCCCGACAGTATTTATGGATCTAATGAACAGAGTATTCCATGAATACTTAGACCAATTTGTTATAGTTTTTATTGATGACATCTTAACCTATTCGAAGAGTAATGAGGAACACGAGAAACATCTCAAGATTGTCTTGGAAACTCTAAGAAAAGAGAAGCTTTATGCCAAATTCAAGAAATGTGAATTCTGGTTGGATAAAATAAGTTTTCTAGGGCACGTAATCATAGCACAAGGAATTGAAGTAGACCCAACCAAAGTGGAAGCAGTAATTGGGTAAGACCAACCAATGTTAAAGAGATACGCAGCTTCTTGGGATTGGCTGGTTACTATAGAAGATTTATCGAGGGATTTTCTAAAATAGCAGGACCATTGACCCAGTTGACTTGAAAAGGGATAAAATTTCAATGGACAGAGAAATGTGAACAGAGCTTCCAAGAGCTGAAACGAAGATTAGTCACAGCTCCAGTGTTAGCAATACCTGATGGACCAAAAGGATTCGTTATATACAGTGATGCTTTGAAACAGGGCATAGGGTGTGTTCTGATGCAGAAAGGAAAAGTGATAGTCTACGCTTCCAGAAAATTGAAACAATATGAATAAAACTACCTAACCTACGATCTAGAGTTGGCTGCGGTAGTTCATGCCCTTAAGATATTGCGTCATTACTTATATGGAAGTAAGTGTGACATTTATACGAATCATAAGAGTTTGAAGTATTTTTTCACCCAAAAGGAATTAAATATGAGGCAGAGGAGATGGATAAAGCTAGTGAAGGATTTTGATTGCACTATCCTCTATCATCCTGGTAAAGCTAATGTAGTAGCAGATGCTCTTAGTAGAAAGGCGGTTGGAAAATTGGCAGTATTAATTACGGTACAGGACCAGTTGTTAAAAGATTTCGAAAACTTACGTCTATCACCAGGATGACGGCTCTAATGATTTGACCAACACTTAGAGATCGAGTAAGGGCAGCACAGGATGATGACTCTTTCTTGCAAAAGATTAAATCCGAAGTTGGTACTAGCAAACGAAAGGATTTTGAATTAGGCAGTGATAAAGCCTTAATTTTTAAGGGAAGGTTGTGTGTGCCGAAAGATGAGGGATTGAGGAAAGAAATTGTTGAAGAAGCACACTTAACTCCATATACTGCTCATCTAGGAGGAACGAAAATGTATCGTGATCTAAGGAATATGTTTTGGTGGAGAAATATGAAACGGTGCATAGGTCTTTTTGTTAGGAAGTGTATGACTTGTCAGCAAGTGAAAGCTGAACATCAAAGGCCATCTGGATTGTTGGAACCATTAATAATTCTACAATGGAAATGGGAGCATATAACTATGGATTTTGTTATGGGTTTTCCATAATCAGCTAGGGAAAATGATGCTTTATGGGTTATAGCGGATCGGTTAACAAAGTCAGCTCATTTCCTACCGGTAAGAATGAATTTTAGTATGGATCAATACGCGCGATTGTACATCAAAGAGGTCATCTGTTTGCATGGAATCCCAGCCTCAATTGTATTAGATAGAGATCAAAGATTTACCTCAAAATTTTGGAAAAGTTTGCAAGGAGCCATGGGAACCGAGTTAAACTTCAGCACAACTTTTCATCCTCAAACTGATGGACAATCGGAGAGGACTATACAAACTCTAGAGGATATGTTGCGTGCCTGCGTCCTTGATTTAGGAGGCAGTTGGGAAAGTTATGTACTATTGGTAGAGTTTGCCTATAATAATAGCTATCAAGTTACAATAAAGATGGCACCTTACAAAGCTCTCCATGGTAGGAGATGTAGAGCTCCTCTTTATTGGGATGAAGTAGGTGAACGAAAAGTTTTAGGACCCAAAATAATTGAGGAAACTAGTCGAGCAGTTGATAAAAAAGAGCTAGAATCAAGGCAACCCAGGACCGACAAAAAAGTTATGCTGAAAAAAGGAGAAAAGATTTGACATTTAATGTGGGTGATAGGGTTTTCTTAAAAGTGGCACCGATGAAGGGAGTTCTTCGCTTTGGGAAGAAGGGAAAACTTCGACCAAGATTCGTAGGTCCTTTTGAAATTTTGCAGAAAGTTGGAAATGCAGGCAATCGAATTGCTCGACCACCAGATTTGTCAGCAATTCATGATGTGTTTCACGTGCCAATGCTTCGACAATATGTGCCAGATCAAAGTCATATAGTTAACTATCAACCATTGGATATCAAAAAAAACATTAATTATGAGGAAAAACCAGTAGCAATATTGGATCGCGGAATCCAACAATTGAGAACAAAGGAAATTCCGTTAGTGTGAGTTCAATGGAGAAACCATAATGTCGAAGTGTTAACTTGGGAAAGAGAAGAGGAAATCAAGATCAAGTATCCAGAACTTTTCAACTAAGTTCAAGGTAATTTCGAGGACGAAATTTTTTTAAGGGAGGAAGGATGTAATACTCCGAATTTTGTGCTCATTTATTTTTTAGAATGGCAATTTAACTTTTCAAAATTTAGTATGGCCAAAAATTATTTATGGTTGCCAAATTTTGCATTGGTTGATTTATTAAAAGTTTTTTCAAATAATTTGTTAATTAGGGGTTTGGGATAAATGTTCATTTTACACCTCATTACTAAAGTTAAACATTGTTTATCCACTTGGCCAAGAATTTGATGAAACATATATGCATGAGGTGTTTTAATTTAAGCATGAGGTGGCTAACTAATGCATAAAGTGTTTTGGATTTAAGAAAATGAAACCATGCAGCCCACACGTGTTGAATTTCTTGAAGTGTCACCCATAATTAATCATTTTTCTCACCTATAAATAGAAATGTTGTTGCCCTTTATTTCTTTTGCATGAAAAACAGCTTATCACTTGTTTAAAAATGGCAGAAAACGTGAGGGAAGAAGAGGACCAGCCTAGCATTTCTTAATTCATTTTTCAACCAAGATTTCTTCAAGTTTTATTGTAAGATATTTTCTATGCTTAAGTGGTGGGATTTCATGGTAATATATATGCTTAAGTTATGCATGAAAATCATAATATGAAAGACGTGGACAAGTCCACAAAGATAGATATCTATTTATGCCTTAGGACAAGTCCGAAGGGCACCGACAAGCCGGAATGTACAAGTATGTGTTTGAATGCTTTCTTTTATGTAGTATTAACATGTTAAATCGAAGCATGGTATCTTACTGAGTATTCTTTATACTCATAGTATTTCATATTAAATTTTCAGATTCATAATTGTGGATTTGGTGGAAGTCAGTCGGCGAAATTGATGATGGATCAAGGACAAAATTATTTTACATCGAAGTTTCTGTTTTGTATGCTTTGTTTGACTGCTTTCCATATGTTTTGCTTTTGTTATTATATAAACACATGTATAAGACATGATGTAATATGGTACTGGAAGTAAATTATGTAATTATATCTATCATGTTATGTTAAGAGACGTTTTTTATTTTACTTTCCCTTGCAAGTGATAAAAAGGCAGAAACGGGACAGTTTTTGGGTCAACTTCAAAATGTTATTTCTGACTCCATAAACGTCCATTTGAGACTCTAAAATATTTCGGTGCAATACCTCACTATAGCCTGAGATATGAATTTTTAAATGTTGAAGGGTCAAATCTGAAATTTCGGTGCAATACCTCACTGTTTTCAGTAAAACGCCCATATTATTTGATCTTGGAAATTTTTTTATATTTTAACCTAGAAAACTACTTGAAAATATCTTTCTAATGTCATAAATTTCATAGAAAATGGAGTTGGGATGAATTTTATAAAAATAATTGAACTTACTGCCCCAACTAACGTGGCAGTGCAAAGTTCATAAATGTAAAGTATAATTTTGTCGACATGCGCTTCTGCTGGCCATTAAAATTTTATGAGAGATATTTTACCAAGTTGAAAATAAGTTTTTAACATGTAATACTTTCCTTTAAAAGTATTTACATGTAACGAAGGCTGTAGTTTTTATGTTTAGTACGTGACACTCGAAGCTTACGTTCGGGGTGTCACACATTGCCCTGTTGGATAGTTTAAATTTCAAATAGTTTTCCCATCCAATTGACACTTGACAACAATACAAGTATCAAACAACGTGTCAAAAATCAGCGTACAAATAGCAAGGTTCAATTGGTAAGAACTTTGCCACATGTACACTATGGTGTACACTTGAGTTTACACTTTGCCACATGACATTACCCTGTTGCTCAGTTTAAATTCGAAATAGTTTTTCCATCCAACTGACACTCGACAACAATGTAAGAGTCAAACAACGTGTTAAAAATCAGTGTACTAATAGGAAAGTTCAATCGATAAGAATCTTGCGACATGTAAATTATGGTGTACACTTTAGTTTACATTTTGCCACGTGACATTACCCTATTGGACAGTTTAAGTTTTGAACAGTTTTTCCACCCAATTGACACTTGACAATAATACAAGTGCCAAACAACGTGTCAAAAATCAATGTACAAATAACAAAGTTCAATAGGTAAGAACCTTGCAACATGTACACTATGGTGTACACTTTAGTTTACACTTTGCCACGTGACATTTTCCTGTTGGACAGTTTAAATTTCAAATAGTTTTTCCATCCAACTGACACTTGACAACAATGCTAGAGTCAAACAACGTGCAAAAAATCAGTGTACAAATAAGAAAGTTCAATCGGTAAGAGCCTTGCGACATGTACACTATGGTGTACACTTTAGTTTACGTTTTGCCACGTGACATTACCCTATTGGACAGTATAAATTTCAAACGGTTTTCCCATCCAATTCACACTTGAGAACAATGCAAGTATCAAACAATGTGTCAAAAATCAGTGTACAAATAGTAAAGTTCAATCGGTAAGAACCTAGCGACATGTAAACTATGGTGTGCACATTAGTTTACACTTTGTCACGTGATATTACCCTGTTGGACAGTTTTAATTTCAAACAATTTTTCCATCCAATTGACACTTGGCAACAATACAAGTGTCAAACAACGTGTCAAAAATCAATGTACAAATAGGAAAGTTCAATCCGTAAGAACCTTGTTTCATGTACACTATGGTGTACACACTTTAGTTTACACCTTGCCACGTGACTATACCCTGCTGGATAGCTTAAATTTCAAATTGTTTTCCCTTCCATTTGTCACTTGACAACAATGCAAGTGTCAAACAACGTGTCAAAAATCAATGTACAAATAGGTCGGTTCAATTGGTAAGAACCTTGCAACATGTACACTTTAGTTTATACTTTACCACGTGTGATTACCTTATTGGACAGTTTAAATTTCAAACAATTTTTCCTTCCAATTGACACTTGAAAACAATGCAAGTGTCAAACAGCGTTCAAAAATCAGCGAACAAATTGCAAAGTTCAATCGGTAAGAACCTTGCTACATGTAAACTATGGTGAAAACTTTGGTTTACACTTTGCCACGGACCATGTTGGACAGTTTAAATTTCAAACAGTTTTCCTATCAAATTGACACTTGACAACAATGCAAGTGTCAAACAACGTGTCAAAAATCAGCGTACAAATATCAATGTTCAATCGGTGAGAACGTTGCACATGTACACTATGGTGTACACATTAGTTTACACTTTGCCACGTGACATTACCCTGTTGTACATTTTAAATTTCAAACAGTTTTTCCATCCAATTGACACTCGTCAATAGCGAAAGAGTCAAACATCATGTCAAAAATCAGTGTACAAATAGGAAAGTTCAATCGATAAGAGCCTTGCGACATGTACATTATGGTGTACACTTTAGTTTACACTTTGCCACGTGACATTAACCTGTTGGACAGTTTAAATTTCAAATAGCTTTTCCATCGAATTGACACTTGACAACAATGCAAGTGCAAAACAACATGTCACAAATCAATGTACAAATAGGAAAAATCAATGTACAAATAGCAAAGTTCAATCGGTAAGAACCTTGCGACATGTACACTAAGATGTACACTTTAGTTTACATTTTGCCACGTGATATTTCCCTTTTGGACAGTTTAAATTTAGAATAGTTTTCCATCTAATTGACACTTGACAACAACGCAAGAGTCAAACAACGTGTCAAGGATCAGTGTACAAATTGGAAAGTTCAATCGACAAGAGCCTTGCGACATGTACACTATGGTGAACACTTTAGTTTACACTTTGCCACGGACCATGTTGGAAAGTTTAAATTTCAAATAGTTTTCCCATCCAATTGACACTTGACAACAATACAAGTGTCAAACAACGTGTCAAAAATCTGCATACAAATAGCAAGGTTCAATTGGTAAGAAATTTGCCACATGTACACTATGGTGTACACTTTAGTTTACACTTTGCCACGTGATATTACCCTGTTCCACAGTTTAAATTTCAAACAGTTTTCCCATCCAGTTGACATTCAACAACAATGTAAAAGTCAAATAAAGTGTCAAAAATCAGTGTACAAATAGGAAAGTTCAATCGATATGAACATTGTGACATGTAAATCATGGTGCACACTTTAATTTACATTTTACCACGTGACATTACCTTGTTGGACAGTTTAAATTTCGAACAGTTTTCCCATCCAATTGACACTGAGAATAGTAAAAGTGCCAAACAATGTGTCAAAAATCAATGTACAAAAAACAAAGTTCAATAGGTAAGAACCTCGTAAAATGTACACTATGGTGTACAATTTAGTTTACACTTTGCCACGTGACATTTCCTTGTTGAATAGTTTAAATTTCAAATAGTTTTTCCATCCAACTGACACTTGACAACAACGCTAGAATCAAACAACGTGCAAAAAAAGTGTACAAATAGGAATGTTCAATCGGTAAGAGCCTTGCGACATGTACACTATGGTGTACACTTTAGTTTACACCTTGCCACGTGACTATACCCTGCTGGACAGTTTAAATTTCAAATAGTTCTCTTGTCCAATTGTCACTTGACAACAATGAAAGTGTCAAACAACGTGTCTAAAATCAGCGTACAAAGAGCAAGGTTCAATCGGTAAGAATCTTGCAACACGTACACAATGGTTTACACTTTAGTTTACACCTTACCACGTGTCATTACCCTGTTGGACAGTTTAAATTTCAAGCATTTTTTCCATACGATTGACACTTGACAACAATGCAAGTGTCAAACAACGTGTCAAAAATTAGTGTACAAATTGCGAAGTTCAATCGGTAAGAACATTGCTACATGTAAACTATGGTGAAAACTTTAGTTTACACCTGGCCATGGACCATGTCAGACAGTTTAAATTTCAAACAATTTTCCCATCTAATTGACACTTGACAACAATGCAAGTGTCAAACAACGTGTCAAAAAATAGTGAAAACAAATATCAAGGTTCAATCGGTAAGAACCTTGCATATATACATTATGGCGTACACTTCAGTTTACACTTTACCACGTGACATTACGCTATTGGACAGTTTAAATTTAAAACAGTTTTTCCATCCAATTGACACTTGACAACAATGCAAGTGCAAAATAACGTGTCAAAAATCAATGTACAAATAGCAAAGTTCAATCGGTAAGAACCTTGCGACACGTACACTAAGATGTACACTTTAGTTTACACTTTACCACGTGACATTTCCCTATTGGACAGTTTAAATTTAGAACAATTTTCCATCCAATTGACACTTGACAACAAGGCAAGAGTTAAACAACGTGTCAAAAATTAGTGTACAAATTGGAAAGTTCAATCGGCAAGAGCCTTGCGACATGTACACTATGGTGTACACTTTAGTTTACACTTTACCATAGACCATGTTGGACAGTTTAAATTTCAAACAATTTTTCCATCCAATTGACACTTGACAATAATGCAAGTGTCAAACAACGTGGCAAAAATCAGCGTACAAATAGCATGGTTCGATTGGTAAGAACCTTGCCACATGTACACTTTAGTTTACACTTTGCCACGTGACATTACCCTGTTGCACAGTTTAAATTTCAAACAGTTTTTCCATCCAATTAACACTCGACAACAATGTAAGAGTCAAACAACGTGTCAAAAATCATGTACAAGTAGGAAAGTTCAATCGATAAGAACCTTGCGACATATAAATCATGGTATACACTTTAGTTTACACTTTGTCACGTGACATTACCTTGTTGGACAGTTTAAATTTCAAGCAATTTTTCTATCCAATTGACACTTGACAACAATGCAAGTGCTAAACAACATGTCAAAAATCAATGTACAAATAAGAAAGTTCAATAGGTAAACTCCATGCGACATGTACACTATGGTGTACACTTTAGTTTACACTTTGCCAACTGACATTTTTCTGTTGGACAGTTTAAATTTCAAATAGTTATCCCATCCAATTGACACTTGACAACAATGCTAGAGTCAAACAACGTGCAAAAAATCAGTGTACAAAGAGGAAAGTTCAATCGGTAAGAGCCTTGCGACATGTACACTATGGTGTACACTTTAGTTTACACTTTGCCACGTGATATTACCCTATTGGACAGTATAAATTTCAAGCAATTTTCGCATCCAATTCACACTTGAGAACAATGCAAGTGCCAAACAATATGTCAAAAATCAGTGTACAAATAGTAAAGTTCAATCGGTAAGAACCTTGCGACATGTAAACTATGGTGTGCACATTAGTTTACACTTTGTCACGTGATATTACCCTGTTGGAAAGTTTTAATTTGAAACAATTTTTTCATCCAATTGACACTTGACAACAATACAAGTGTCAAACAACGTGTCAAAAATTAGTGTACAAATAGGAAAGTTCAATTGGTAGGAACCTTGTGACATGCGCACTATGCTGTACACACATTAGTTTACACCTTGCCACGTGACTATACTCTACTGGACAGTTTAAATTTCAAATAGTTTTCCTGTCCAATTGTCACCTGACAACAATGTAAGTGTTAAAAATCAGCGTACAAATAGCAAGGTTCAATCAGTAAGAGCCCTGCAACATGCTCACTATGGTGTACACTTTAGTTTACACTTTACCACGTGTCATTACCCTGTTGGATAGTTTAAATTTCAAACACTTTTTCCATCTGATTGACACTTGACAAACAACATGTCAAAAATCACCGTACAAATTGCAAAGTTCAATCTATAAGAACATTGCTACACGTAAACTATGGTGAAAACTTTTGTTTACACTTTGCCAAGGACCATGTCAGACAGTTTAAATTTCAAACAGTTTTCCCATCCAATTGACACTTGACAACAATGCATGTATCAAACAACGTGTCAAAAATCAGTGTACAAATAGGAAAGTTCAATCGGTAATAACCTTTCGACATGCACACTATAGTGTACACACTTTAGTTTACACCATACCATGTGACATTACCCTGTTGTACAGTTTAAATTTCAAACAGTTTTTCCATCCAATTGACACTCGACAACAATGCCAGAGTCAAACAATTTGTCAAAAATTCGTGTACAAATAGGAAAGTTCAATCGATAAGAACCTTGCGACATGTATATTATGATGTACACTTTAGTTTACACTTTGCCACGTGATATTACCTTGTTGGACAGTTTAAATTTCAAACAGTTTTTCCATCCAATTGACACTTGACAACAATGCAAGTGCAAAACAACGTGTCAAAAATCAAAATACAAATAGCAAGCTTCAATCGGTAAGAACCTTGCGACATGTACACTAAGGTGTATACTTTAATTTACACTTTGCCACGTGACATTTTCCTGTTGGACAGTTTAAATTTAGAACAGTTTTCCATCCAATTGACACTTGACAACAGCGCAAGAGTCAAATAACGTGTCAAAAGTCAGTGTAAAAATTGGAAAGTTCAATGGGTAAGAGCCTTGCGACATGTACCCTATGATGTACACTTTAGTTTACACTTTGCCACGGATCATGTTGGACAGTTCAAATTTCAAACAGTTTTTTCATCCAATTGACGCTTGACAACAATACAAGTGTCAAACAACGTGTCAAAAATCAGCATACAAATAGCAAGGTTCAATTGATAAGAACCTTGCCATATGTAAACTATGGTATACACTTTAGTTTACACTTTGCCACGTGACATTACCCTATTGCACAGTTTAAATTTCAAACAGTTTTCCCATCTAATTGACACTCGACAGCAATGTAAGAGTCAAACAACGTGTCAAAAATTAGTGTACAAATAGGAAACTTGAATCGATAAGAACCTTACAACATGTAAATCATGGTAAACACTTTAGTTTACAATTTGCCACGTGACATTACCCTGTTGGACAGTTCAAATTTCGAACAATTTTTCCACCTAATAGACACTTGACAACAATGCAAGTGCCAAACAACGTGTAAAAAATCAATGTACAAATAACAAAGTTCAATAGGTAAGAACCTTGCGACATGTACACTATGGTGTACACTTTAGTTTACACTTTGCCACGTGACATTTCCCTGTTGGACGTTTAAATTTCAAATAGTTTTCCCATCCAATTGATACTGGACAACAATATAAGAGTCAAACAACGTGTAAAAAATCAGTGTACAAATAGGAAAGTTTAATGGGTAAGAGCCTTGCAACATGTACACTTTAGTTTACACTTTGCCACGTGACATTAACCTATTGGACAGTATAAATTTCAAATAGTTTTTCCATCCAATTCACACTTGAGAACAATGCAAGTGCCAAACAATGAGTCAAAAATCAGTGTACAAATAGTAAAGTTCAATTGTTAAGAACCTTGCGACATGTAAACTATGGTGTACACATTAGTTTACACTTTGTCACGTGATACTTCCCTGTTGGACAGTTTTAACTTCAAACAACTTTTCCATCCAATTGACACTTGAAAACATTGCAAGTGTCAAACAACGTGTCAAAAATCAGTGTACAAATAGGAAAGTTCAATCGGTAAGAACGTTATGACATGCACACTATGGTGTAAATACTTTAGTTTACACCTTGCCATGTGAATATACCCTACAGGACAGTTTAAATTTTAAATAGTTTTTCCCTCCAATTGTTACTTGAAAACAATGAAAGTGTCAAATAACGTGTCAAAAATCAATGTACAAATAGCAAGGTTGAATCGGTAAGAACCTTGCAACATGTACACTATGGTGTGCACTTTAGTTTACACTTTATCACGTGTCATTACCCTGTTGGACAGTTTAAATTTCAAACAGTTTTTCCATCCAATTGACACTTGAAAACATTGCAAGTGTCAAAAATCAACGAACAAATTGCAAAGTTCAATTGGTAAGAACATTGCTACATGTAAACTATGGTGTACACTTTAGTTTACACTTTGCCACGTGACATTACCCCGTTGTACAGTTTAAATTTCAAATAGTTTTTCCATCCAATTGACACTCGACAACAATGCAAGAGTTAAACAACGTGTCAAAAATCAGTGTACAAATAGGAAAGTTCAATCGATAAGAACCTTGCAACATGTACATTATGGTGTGCACTTTAGTTTACACTTTGCCATGTGACATTACCCTATTGGATAGTTTAAATTTCAAATAGTTTTTTCATTCAATTGACACTTGACAACAATGCATGTGCAAAACATGTCAAAAATCAATGTACAAATAGTAAAGTTTAATCGGCAAGAACCTTGTGATATGTATACAAAGGTGTACACTTTAGTTTACACTTTGCCACGTGACATTTCCCTGTTGGAAAGTTTAAATGTAGAACAATTTTCCATCCAATTGACAATTGACAACAACATAAGAGTCAAACAACGTGTCAAAAATCAGTGTACAAATTGGAAAGTTCAATCGGTAGAGCCTTGCGACATGTACACTATGGTGTACACTTTAGTTTACACTTTCCCAGTGACCATGTTGGATAGTTTAAATTTCAAATAGTTTTTTCATCCAATTGACACTTGACAACAATACAAGTGTCAAACAACGTGTCAAAAATCTACGTACAAATAGCAATGTTCAATTGGTAAGAACCTTGTCACATGTACACTGTGGTGTACACTTTAGTTTACACTTTGCCACGTGACATTATCGTGTTGCAAAGTTTAAATTTCAAACAGCCTTTCCATCCAATTGACATTTGACAACAATGTAATTGTCAAATAAACGTGTCAAAAATTAGTGTACAAATAGGAAAGTTCAGTCGATAAGAACCTTGCGACATGTAAATCATGGTGTACACTTTAGTTTACACTTTGCCACATAACATTACCATGTTGGATAGTTTAAATTTCAAATGATTTTCCCATCCAATGGACACAAGACAACATTACAACTGTCAAACAACGTGTCAAAAATCAGTGTACAAATAACAAAGTTCAATCAGTAAGGACCTTGCTACATATACACTATGGTGTACACTTTAGTTTACACTTTGCCACGTACCGTGTTGGACAGTTTAAATTTCAAATAATTTCCCCATCCACATGACACTTGACAACAATGAAAGTGTCAAACAACGGGTCAAAAATCTGTGAACAAATAGTAAAGTTCAATCAGTAAGAACCTTGCGACATGTACACTATGGTGTACCCTTTAGTTTACACTTTGCCATGTGACATTACCCTGTTGGATAGTTTAAATTTCAAAGATCTTTCTCATCCAATTGACACTTGAAAACAATGCAAGAGTCAAACAACGTGTCAAAAAATAGTGTACAAATAGGAAAGTTCAATCGGTAAGAACCTTGCGACATATACAGTACGGTGTACACTTTAGTTTACACATTACGACGTGACATTACCCTATTAGACGGTTTAAATTTCAAACAGTTTTCCTATCCAATTGACACTTGACAACAATGCAAGTGTCAAACAATGTGTCAAAAATCAGTGTACAAATAGCAAAGTTCAATCGGTAAAAACCTTGCTATATGTACACTATGGTGTACACTTAAGTTTATGCTTTGCCATGTAACATTAACCTGTTAGATAGTTTAAATTTCAAACTATTTTTCCATCCAATTGACACTTAAAAATAATGGAAGTGTCAAACAATGTGTCAAAAATCAGTGTACAAATAGAAAAATTCAATAGGTAAGAACCTTGCGACATGTACACTATGTTGTACACACTTTAGTTTACACCTTTCCACGTGACATTACCCTGCTGGACAGTTTAAATTTCAAATAGTTTTCCCATCCAATTGACACTTGACAACAATACAAGTGTCAAACAACGAGTTAAAAATCAGTGTACAAATAGCAAAGTTCAATCGGTAAGAACCTTGCTACACGTATACTATGGTGTACACTTTAGTGTGCACTTTACCATGTGTTATTACCTTGTAGGATAGTTTAAAATTCAAACCTTTTTCCCATCCAATGTACACTTGATAATAATGCAACTGTCAAACAACGTGTCAAAAATTAGTGTACAAATAGCAAAGTTCAATCGGTAAGGACCTTGCTACATGTACACTATGGTGTACACTTTAGTTTACACTTTACCACGTACCGTGTTGGACAGTTTAAATTTCAAAAAATTTCGCTATCCAATTGACACTTGACAATAATGCAAGTGTCAAACAACGTGTCGAACATCTGTAAACAAACAACAAAGTTCAATCAGTTAGAACCTTGCGACATGTACACTATGGTGTACACTTTAGTTTACATTTTGTCATGTGACGTTACCTTATTGGACATTTTAAATTTCAAACCATTGTCTCATCCAATTGATACTTGACAACAATACAAGTGTCAAACAACATGCCAAAAATCTGTAAACTAATAGCAATGTTCAATCGGTAAGAACCTTGCGACATGTACACTATGGTGTACATACTTTAGTTTATACCTTGCCACGTGATATTACCCTATGGGACAGTTTAAATTTCAAACAGTTCTCTTGTCCAATTAACACTTGAACACAATGTAAGTGTCAAACAACGTGTCAAAAATCTTTGTATAAATAGCAAAGTTCAATCAATAAGACGTTACTACATGTACACTATGGTGTACATATTAGTTTACACTTTACCACGTGTCATTACCCTATTGGATAGTTTAAATTTCAGACAGTTTTCCCATCTAATTGAACCTTGACAACATTGCAAGAGTCAAACAATGCGTTAAAAATTAGCATACAAATAGCAAAGTTCAATTGGCAAGGACCTTGCTACATGTACGCTATGGTGTACACTTTAGTTTACACTTTACCACAGACCATGTTGGATAGTTTAAATTTCAAGCAGTTTTCCCATCCAATTGACACTTGGCAACAATACAAGTGTCAAACAATGTGTCAAAAATCAGCGTACAATAGCAAAGGTTCAATTGGTAAGAACCTTGCCACATGTACACTGTGGTGCACACTTTAGTTTACACTTTGCCACGTGACATTACCCTATTGCACAGTTTAAATTTCAAACAATTTTCCCATCTAATTAACACTCGACAACAATGTAAGAGTCAAACAACGTGTCAAAAATCAGTGTACAAATAGGAAAGTTCAATCGATAAGAACTTTGCGACATGTACACTATGGTGTACACACTTTAGTTTACACTTGGCCACTTGACATTACCGTGCTGGATAGTTTAAATTTCAAGCAGTTTTTCCATCCAATTGAAACTTGACAACAACGCAAGTACAAAACAACCTGTCAAAAATCAATGTCCAAATAGCAAAGTTCAATCGATAAGAACCTTGTGACATGTACACTAAGGTGTACACTTTGCCACGTGACATTTCACTGTTGGACAGTTTAAATTTAGAACAGTTTTCCATCCAATTGACATTTGACAACAATGCTAGTGTCAAACAACGTGTCGAAAATCTATGTACAAATAGCAAAGTTCAATCGGTAAGGACCTTGCTACATGTACACTATGGTGCACACTTTAGTTTACACTTTGCCACGTGACATTACCCCATTGTATAGTTTAAATTTCAAATAGTTTTCCCATCTAGTTGAAACTAGACAACAGTGCAAGTGTCAAACAACGTGTCAAAAAATAGTGTAAGAATGGCAATTTTCCCATCCAATTGACCCTTTACAAAGATGCAAGTGTCAAACAATATGTCAAAAATTAGCGTACTAATAGCAAAGCTCAATCGATAAGGACCTTGCTACATGTACACTATGGTGTACACTTTAGTTTACACATTGCCATGGACCATGTTGGACAGTTTAAATTTCAAACAGTTTTCGCATCCAATTGACACTTGACAATAATGCAAGTGTTAAACAACGTGTCAAAAATCAACGTACAAATAGCAAGGTTCAATCGGTAAGAACCTTGCCACATGTACACTACAGTGTAGACTTTAGTTTACACTTTGCCACGTGACATTACCTTGTTGCATAGTTTAAATTTCAAATAGTTTTCCCATCCAATTGACACTCAACAACAATTCAAGAGCTAAACAATGTGTCAAAAAATCAGTGTACAAATAAGAAAGTTCAATCGATAAGAAACTTGCGACATGTACATCATAGTGTACACTTTAGTTTACCCTTTGCCACGTGACATTACCATGTTGGACAGTTTAATTTTCAAACAATTTTTCCATCCAATTGACACTTAACAACTATGCAAGTGTCAAACAATGTGTCAAAAATTAATGTACAAATAACAAAATTCAATAGGTAAGAACCTTACGACATGTACACTATGGTGTACAATTTAGTTTACACTTTGCCACGTGACATTTCCCTATTGGACACTTTAAATTTCAAACAGTTTTCCCATCCAATTACCACTTGACAACAATGCAAGAGTCAAACAACGTGTAAAAAATCAGTGTACAAATAGGAAAGTTCAATCGGTAAGAGCCTTACGACATGTACACTATAGTGTACACTTTAGTTTACACTTCGCCACGTGACATTACCGTATTGGACAGTATAAATTTCAAACTATTTTTCGTCCAATTCACACTTGAGAACAATGCAAGTGCCAAAAAATGTGTCAAAAATCAGTATACAAATAGTAGAGTTCAATAGGTAAGAACCTTGCGAAATCTGAACGATGGTGTACACTTTAGTTTACACTTTCTCACGTGACATTACCCTGTTTGACAGTTTTAATTTCAAACAACTTTTTTCATCCAATTGACACTTGACTACAATACAAGGATCAAACAACGTGTTAAAAATTAGTGTACAAATATGAAAGTTCAATCGGTTAGAACATTGCGATATGCACACTATGGTGTGCACTCTTTAGTTTATACCTTGCCACGTGACAATACCCTATTGGACAGTTTAAATTTCAAACAATTTTCCCGTCCAATTGTCACTTGACAACAATGAAAGTGTCAAAAACGTGCCAAAAATTAGCGTACAAATAGCAAGGTTCAATCGGTAGGAGCCTTGCAACATGTACACTATGGTGTACACTTTAGTTTACACTTTACCACGTGTAATTACTCTGTTGGACAGTTTAAATTTCAAACAGTTTCCATCTAAATGACACTTGACAACAATGCAAGTGCTAAATAACATGTCAAAAATCAGCTTACAAGTTGGAAAGTTCAATCGGTAAGAACCTTGCCACATGTACACTATGGTTTACACTTTAGTTTACACTTTGCCACATCACATTTCCCTGTTGGACAGTTTAAATTTAGAACAGTTTTCCATCCAATTGACACTTGACAACAATGCAAGTGTCGAATAACGTGTCGAAAATCTGTGTACAAATAGCAAAGTTGAATCGGTAAGGACCTTGCTACATGTATACTATGGTGTACACTTTAGTTTACACTTTGCCACATGACATTACCCTATTGTACAGTTTAAATTTCAAACAGTTTTCCTATCCAATTGAAACTTGACAACAGTAAAAGTGTCAAACAACGTGTCAAAAATCAGTGTACAAAAAGCAATTTTCCCATCCAATTGACACTTGACAACAATGCAAGTGTCAAACAACATGTCAAAAATCAGCGTGCAAATATCAGGGTTCAATCGGTAAGAACCTTGCCACATGTACACTATGGTGTACACTTTAGTTTACACTTCGCCATGGGACATTACCCTTTTGGATAGTTTAAATTTCAAATAGTTTTTCCGTCCAATTGACACTTGACAACAATACAAGTGCCAAACAATGTGTCGAAAATCAATGTACAAATAGCAAAGTTCAATCTGTAAGAACCTTGCAACATTTACAGCAAGGTGTACACTTTCCCACATGACATTTCCCTGTTGTACAGTTTAAATTTAGAACAGTTTTCCCATCCAATTGACACTTCACAACAATGCAAGAGTCAAACAACGTGTCAAAAATAAGTGTACAAATAGGAAAGTTCAATCGGTGAAAGCCTTGCGACATGTACACTATGGTGTACACTTTAGTTTACACTTTGCCACGTGATATTACCCTACTGGACAGTATAAATTTCAAACCGTTTTTTCATCCAATTTACACTTGAGAACAATGAAAATGTCTAACAACACGTCAAAAATCAGTGTACAAACAACAAAGGACAATCGGTAAGAACCTTCCGACATGTAAACTATGGTATACACTTTAGTTTACACTTTATCACGAGGCA
Source organism: Olea europaea var. sylvestris (assembly GCF_002742605.1). Taxonomy (NCBI): domain Eukaryota; kingdom Viridiplantae; phylum Streptophyta; class Magnoliopsida; order Lamiales; family Oleaceae; genus Olea; species Olea europaea. The sequence continues at coordinate 43,837 of NW_019267304.1, read as the reverse complement.
TTGTCCTGTTGGACAGTATTAATTTCCAATAGTTTTTTCATCCAATGGACACTTGACAACAATGCAAGTGTCAAACAACGTGTCAAAAATCAGTGTACAAATAGAAAAGTTCAATCGGTAAGAACCTTACGACATGCACACTATGGTGTACACACTGTAGTTTACACCTTGCCATGTAACATTACCCTACTGGACAGTTTAAATTTCAAACAGTTTTCCCGTTCAATTGTCACTTGACAACGATGCAAGTGTCAAACAACGTGTCAAAAATCAGTGTACAAATAGCAAAGTTCAATCGGTAAGAAACCTTGCTACATGTACACTATGGTGTACACTTTAGTTTAAACTTTGCCACGTGATATTACCCTGTCTGACAGTTTAAATTTTGAACAGATTTTCAATCTAGTTGACACTTGACAACAATGCAAGTGTCGAACAACATGTCCAAAATCAATGTACAAATAGGAAAGTTCAATTGGTAAGAGCCTTGCGCTATGTACACTATGGTGTACACTTTTGTTTACACTTTGCCATGTGACATTACCCTACTGGACAATGCATATTTCAAATAGTTTCCCCATTAAAATCCACACTTGAGAACAATGCAAGTGTCTAACAACGTGTCAAAAATCAGTGTACAGACAGCAAAGTTCAATCGGTAAGAACCTTGCGACATGTAAACTATGGTGTACACCTTAGTTTACACTTTGTCATGAGACAGTACCCTGTTGGACAATTTTAATTTGAAACAATTTTTCCATCCAATGGACACTTGACAACGATGCAAGTGTCAAACAACGTGTCAAAAATCAGCGTGCAAATATCAAGGGTTAATCGGTAAGAACCTTGCCACATGTACACTATGGTGTACACTTTAGTTTACACTTTGCCACGTGACATTACCCTATTGGACATTTAAATTTCAAATATTTTCGCCATCCAATTGACACTTGACAACAATGCAAGTGCAAAATAACGTGTCAAAACTCAATGTACAAATAGCGAAGTTCAATCGGTAAGGACCTTGTGTCATGTACACTAAGGTGTACACTTTAATTTACGCTTTGCCACGTGACATTTCCCTATTGGACAGTTTAAATTTAAAATAGTTTTTCCATCCAATTGACACTTGGCAACAAGGCAAGAGTCAAACAACGTGTAAAAAATCAGTGTACAAATAGGAAGTTCAATCGATAAGAGTCTTGCAACATGTACACTATGGTGTACACTTTAGTTTACACTATGCCATGTGACATTACCCTATTGGACAGTATAAATTTCAAACAGTTTTTACATCCAATTCACACTTGAAAACAATGCAAGTGTCTAAAAACGTGCCAAAAATCAGGGCACAAACAGCAAAGTTCAATCAGTAAGAACGTTGTGACATGTAAACTATAGTGTACACTTTATTTTACCCTATTGGATAGTATAAATTTCAAACAGTTTTCCGGTTCAATTGTCACTTGACAACAATGCAAGTTTCAAACAATGTGTCAAAAATCAGTGTACAAATAGCAAAGTTCAATCGGTAAGAACATTGTTACATCTACACTATGGTGTAAACTTTAGTTTACACTTTGCCATGTGACACTACCCTATTGGACAGTTTAAATTTCGAACAATTTTTCAAACCAATTGACACTTGACAACAATGCAAGTGCCAGAGAACGTGTTGAAAATTTGTGTACAAATAGCAAAGTTCAATCGGCAAGGACCTTGCTGCATGTACACTATGGTGTACACTTTAGTTTACACTTTGCCATGTACCCTGTTTGACAGTTTAAATTTCAAACAGTTTTCCCATCCAATTAAAACTTGACAACAATGCAAGTGTCAAACAACATGTTAAAAATCAGCGTACTAATAGCAAAGTTCAATCGGTGAGGACCTTGTTACATGTACACTATGGTATATACTTTAGTTTACACTTTTCCACGTACCCCATTGGACAGTTTAAATTTCAAACAAATTTCCCATCCAATTGACACTTGACAACAATGCAAATGTCAAAGAACGTGTCAAAAATTAGTGTACAAATAGGAAAGTTCAATCGGTGAGAACCTTGCGACATATACACTATGGTGTACACACTTTAGTTTACACCTTTCCACGTGACATTACCATGCTGGACAGTTTAAATTTTAAAATAGTTTCCCCATCCAATTAACCATTTACAACAATTTAAGTGTCAAAAATCAGTGTACAAATAGCAAAGTTCAATCGGTAAGAGCCTTGCTACATGTACAATTAGGTATACACTTTAGTTTACACTTTACCATGCACCGTGTTGGACAGTTTAAGTTTCAAACAATTTCCCCATCCAATTGACACCTGAAAACAATGCAAGTGTTAAAAACCGTGTCGAAAATCTTTGTACAAATAGCAAAGTTCAATTAGTAAAAACCTTACGACATGTACATTATGGTATACACTTCAGTTTACAGTTTGCCACATACCCTGTTGAACAGTTTAAGTTTTAAACAGATTTCAGATCCAATTGCAACTTGAAAACAATGCAAGTGTCAAATATTGCGTAGAAAATAAGTGTACAAATAACAAGATTCAATCGGTAAGAACCTTCCCACATGTACACTATGGTGTACACTTTAGTTTACACTTTGTCACGTGATATTACCCTATTAGACGGTTTAAATTTCAAATCGTTTTCCCATCCAATTGACACTTGACAACAATGTAAGTGTCAAACAGCGTGTCAAAATCCAGTGTCCAAATAGCAAAGTTCAATCAGTAAGAACCTTGTGACATGTTCACTATGGTGTACACTTTAGTTTACACTTTCTCACGTGGCATCGCCCCGTTGGACAGTTTTAATTTCAAACATTTTTTCCAATAAATTGACACTTGACAACAATACAAGAGTCAAACAATGTGTCAAATATCAGTGTACAAATAGGAAGTTCAATCGGTAAGAACCTTGCGACATGCACACTATGGTGTACACACTTTAGTTTACACTTTGCCATGTGACAACACCCTGTTGGACAGTTTAAATTTCAAACAGTTTTCCTGTCCAATTGTCACTTGGTAACAATGCAAGTGTCAAACAACATGTCAAAAATCGGCGTACAAATAGCAAGGTTCAATCGTAAGAACCTTGCAACATGTACACTATGGTTTACACTTTACCACACATCACTACCCTATTGGACAGTTTAAATTTCAAACAGTCTTCCCATCCAATTGACACTTCACAGTAATGCAAGTGTCAAACAAAGTGTCAAAAATTGGTGTACAAATTGCGAAGTTCAATTGGTAAGGACCTTGCTACATGTATACTATGGTGTATACTTTAGTTTACACTTTTCCACGTACCCTGTTGGACAGTTTAAATTTAAAATAGTTTTCCCATCAAATTGACACTTGACAACAATGTAAGTGTCAAACAACATGTCAAAAATTAGTATACAAATAGCAAAGTTCAATTGGTAAGAACCTTTCTACATGTACACTATGGTGCACACTTTAGTTTACACTTTGCCACGTGAGATTACCTTGTTGGACAGTTTAAATTTTGAACTGATTTCCAATCCAATTGACACTTGATAACAATGCAACTGTCGAACAATGTTTCAAAAATCAGTGTACAAAGAGGAAAGTTCAATCGATAAGAGCCTTGCGACATGTACACTATGGTGTACACTTTAGTTTACACTTTGCCATGTGACATTACCCTATTGGACAATATAAATTTCAAACAGTTTTCCCATCTAAATTTCAAACGTGTCAAAAATCAGTGTACAGACATGAAAGTTCAATCGGTAAGAACCTTACGACATGTAAGCTATGGTGTACACTTTAGTTTACACTTTGTCACGAGATAATACCCTATTGGACAGTTTTAATTTTAAATAGTTTTTCCATCCAATGGACACTTGACAACAATGCAAGTGTCAAACAACGTGTCAAAAATCAATGTACAAATAGGAAAGTTCAATCGGTAAGAACCTTGCGACATGCACACTATGGTGTACACACTTTAGTTTACAGCTTGCCTCGTAACATTACCCTACAGGACAGTTTAAATTTCAAACAGTTTTCCCGTTCAATTGTCACTTGACAATAATGCAAGTGTCAAACAACGTGTCAAAAATTAGTGTACAAATAGCAAAGTTCTATCGATAAGAACCTTGCTACATGTACACTATGGTGTAAACTTTCATTTACACTTTGCCACGTGACATTACCCAGTTGGACAGTTTAAATTTCGAACAATTTTCGAATCCAATTAACACTTGACAACAATGCAAGTGTTGAACAATGTGTCAAAAATCAGTGCACAAATAGGAAGTTCAATCGGTAAGAGTCTTGCGACATGTACACTATGGTGTACACTTTAGTTTACACTTTGCCATGTGACATTACCCTATTGGACAGTATAAATTTCAAACATATTTTCCATCCAATTCACACTTGGGAACAATACAAGTGCCAAACAACATGTCAAAAATCAGTGTACAAATAGCAAAGTTCTATCGGTAAGAACCTTGCGACATGTAAACTATGGTGTACCCTTTATTTTACACTTTATCACGAGACATTACCCTTTTGGATAGTTTTAATTTCAAACAGTTTTTCCATCCAATAGACACTTGACAACAATACAAGTGTCAAACAGCGTGTCAAAAATCAATTTACAAATAGGAACGTTCAATCGGTAAGAACCTTGTGACATGCACACTATAGCGTCCACACTTTAGTTTTCACCCTGCCAAGTGACATTACCTTGCTGGACAGTTTAAATTTCAAACAGTTTTCCTGTTCAATTGTCACTTGGCTACAATGTAGGTGTCAAACAACGTGTCAAAAATCAGTGTACATATAGCAAAGTTCAATCGGTAAGAATCTCGCTACATGTACACTATGGTGTACACTTTAGTTTACACTTTACCATGTGACATTACCCTATTGGACAGTTTAAATTTCGAACAATTTTTCAATCCAATTGACACTTGACAACAATGTAAGTGCTGAACAATGTTTCGAAAATCAGTGCAGAAATAGGAAAGTTCAATTGGTAAGAGCCTTGCGACATGTACACTTTTGTGTACACTTTAGTTTACACTTTGCCATGTGACATTACCCTATTGGACAGTATATATTTCAAACATATTTTCCATCCAATTCACACTTGAGAACAATGCAAGTACCAAACAACATGTCAAAAATCAGTGTACAAATAGCAAAGTTCTATCGGTAAGAACCTTGCGACATGTAAACTATGGTGTATACTTTATTTTACACTTTATCACGAGCATTACCCTGTTGGATAGTTTTAATTTCAAATAGTTTTTCCATCCAATTGACACTTGACAACAATGCAAGTGTCAAATATCGTGTCAAAAATCAGAATTAAAACTTGACAACATTGCAAGTGTCAAACAACATGTCAAAAATCAGCGTACTAATAGCAAAGTTCAATTGGTAAGGACCTTGCTACATGTACACTATGGCGTATACTTTAGTTTACACTTTGCCACGTACCCCGTTGGACATTTAGATTTCAAACAAATTTCCCATCTAATTGGTACTTGATAATAATACAAATGTCAAAGAACGTGTCAAAAATCAGTGTACAAATAAGAAAGTTCAATCGGTAAGAACCTTGCAACATGCATACTATGGTGTACACACTTTAGTTTACACCTTGCCACGTGACATTATCTTGCTAGACAATTTAAATTTTAAACAATTTTCGTATCGAATTGACACTTGACAACAATGCAAGTGCCAAATAATGTGTCCAAAGTCAGCGTTCAAATAGCAAGGTTCAATCGATAAGGACCTCGCTACATGTACACTATGGTGTATACTTTAGTTTACACTTTGCCACGTTCCCTGTTGGATAGTTTAAATTTCAAACAAATTTCCCATCCAATTGAGACTTGAAAATAGTGCAAGTGTCAAACAATGTGTCGAAAATCTGTGAACAAAGAGCGAAGTTCAATCAGTAAGAACCATGTGACATGTACACTATGGTGTACACTTTAGTTTACACTTTGTCACATGACATTACCTTGTTGGACAGTTTAAATTTCAAACAGTTTTCTCATCTAATTGACACTTGACAACAATGCAAGTGTCAAACAACATGTCAAAAATCAATGTACAAATAGGAAAGTTCAATCGGTGAGAACCTTGCGACATGTACACTATGGTGCACACACTTTAGTTTACACATTTCCATGTGACATTACCCTATTGGGCAGTTTAAATTTCAAAATAGTTTTTCCATCCAATTAACACTTTTCAACAATGTAAGTGTCAAAAATTAGTGTACAAATAGAAAAGTTCAATCAATAAGAGCCTTGCAACATGTACAATATGGTGTACAATTTAGTTTACACTTTGCCACGCACCGTGTTGGACAGTTTAAGTTTCAAACAATTTCCCCATTCAATTAACACTTGACAACAATGCAGGTGTTAAAAAACGTGTCAAAAATCTTTGTACAAATAGCAAAGTTCAATTAGTAAAGACCTTGCTACATGTACACTATGGTGTACACTTTAGTTTACACTTTGCCACGTATCCTGTTGGACAGTTTAAATTTGAAACGGTCTTCAGATCCAGTTGCATCTTGAAAACAATGCAAGTCTCAAGTAACGTGTCGAAAATAAGTGTACAAATAGCAAGATTCAATTGGTAAGAACCTTCCCACATGTACACTATGGTGTACACTTTGCCACGTAACATTGCCCTGTTGGACGGTTTAAATTTCAAATCATTTTCCTATCCAAATGACACTTTACAACAATGCAAGTGTCAAACAACGTGTCAAAATCTAGTGTGCAAATAGCAAAGTTCAATCAGTAAGAACCTTGTGACATATTCTCTATGGTGTACACTTTAGTTTACACTTTCTCACGTGGCATTGCCCCGTAGGACAGTTTTAATTTCAAACATTTTTTCCCATCAAATTGACACTTGACAACAATACAAGTGTCAAACAACGTGTAAAAATTGGTGTACAAATAAGAAAGTTCAATCGGTAAGAACATTGCGACATGAACACTATGGTGTACACTTTAGTTTACACTTTACCACGTGTCGTTACCCTGTTGGACAGTTTAAATTTCAAACAGTTTTCCCATCCAATTGACACTTGACAATAATGCAGGTGTCAAACAACGTGTCAAAAATCGATGTACAAATTGCGAAGTTTAATCGGTAAGGACCTTGCTACATGTACACTATGGTGTATACTTTAGTTTACACTTTCCCACGTACGCTATTGGATAGTTTAAATTTAAAACACTTTTTTCCATCCAATTGACACTTAACAACAATGCAAGTGTCAAGCAATGTGTCAAAAATCAGTGTACAAATAGCAAAGTTCAATCGGTAAGAACCTTGCTACATGTACACTATGGTGTTCCAATCCAATTGACGCTTGAAAACAATGCAAGTATCGAACAACGTATTGAAAATCAGTGTACAAATAAGAAAGTTTAATCGATAAGAGCCTTGCGACATGTACACTATGGTGTACACTTTAGTTTACACTTTATCATGTGACATTACCCTATTGGACAGCATAAATTTCAAACAGCTTTCCCATCCAATTCACACTTGAGAACAATACAAGTGTCTAACAACGTGTCAAAATTAGTGTACAAATAGCAAAGTTCAATCGGTAAGAACCTTGCGACATGTAAACTATGGTGTACACTTTAGTTTACACTTTGTCACGAGATAATACCCTATTGGACAGTTTTAATTTCAAATAGTTTTTCCCTCCAATGGACACTTGACAATAATGTAAGTGTCAAACAACGTGTCAAAAATCAATGTACAAATAGGAAAGTTCAATCGGTAAGAACCTTGCGACATGCACACTATGGTATACACATTTTAGTTTACACCTTGCAATGTAACATTACCCTACTGGACAGTTTAAATTTCAAACAATTTTGCCGTTCAATTGTCACTTCACAACAATGCAAGTGTCAAACAACGTGTCAAAATCAGTGTACAAATAACAAAGTTCAATCGGTAAGAACCTTGCTACATGCACACTATGGTGTACACTTTAATTTACACTTTGTCACATGACATTACCCTGCTGGACGGTTTAAATTTTGAACAATTTTCGAATCCAATTGACACTTGACAACAATTCAAGGGTCGAACAACGTGTCAAAAATCTGTGTACAAATAGCAACGTTCAATCTGTAAGGACCTTGCTACATGTACACTATGGTGTACACTTTAGTTTACACTTTGCCACGTAACATTACTGTAACGCCCCAAATTTTATGAACTTAAATTTGAGGTATTACCGATATCATTTCATATACATACTTGAAGCGGAAAAATTTAATTGGAAATTTAAAACACTTAATAAAATAAAAATGTCATTGAATTTAAAGCATTAAATGGAAATAAAAATATATATATATTCCAACATAAATATCCATGAATATTATTATTATTATTATTTTTGAGAACTTTCTTTACTTGGCGACCCGCGCACCGCTCAGCCACCATCTCCGTCGATCGACCTAACCTGAGATGTTTAAAATTGAAGGAATGAGTAATTTATACTCAGTAGGATACGATTAATGGTGTGATCCCGAATAAAATATTCAATCAGGCATCAAAATAATCATACAGTCATATCATATCTTTAGATTCCAGTAAGAGCTCATATCATATCATATCTTTGGTACCGGATGGCCATTTCATATCACATCATAATCATATCATATCATAACTTTTATGAGTATAACATTTATCAACATGAAGAAATAAATTAAACGGGGCTAACCACTTGCACCTTGTAATCCTACCTTGATTGAATAAAAGACTTGTTGGAAGAAAAGCTATACGCCCACAACTCCTCGTCTCTATAATCGTGTCAAAATGTGTGCTTCTAAGAGAAAAATTGTCCATCTATTTATAGCCAACTTAGAGCACTAAAATTTAAGGTAGACAAAAATCATTCCTTAAATCGTCACATCTTAGTCAAACATTCATCTCTTTAATTGGTCCAATCAATCAATGTTTACCCTTCTTATATGCACACGTGCAATCAATCATAAAGATTAGAAAGGTAACTGAATTATTTAATCGGCCCAATGAGTCAAAGTTTCCATAATCACAGAGCAACTTACCATTACTTTAAACCAAGGTCAACTAACACATTGGCAGGACAAGGTCAAACGACTACAAATTTTCCTTACTTTTATGGACCCTTTCCTACTATACGTGGTCGGCTCAAGATTAATTCACCAGTTTTATCAATTCCCAAATCAATGCATTTTTTAAAGAGAATCTACCTTTTTCCACTATATATATATATATATAATTTCTAAAAATTTCGGGGTGTTACAATCTGTCCTCCTTAAAAGAATTTCGTCCTCGAAATTTACCTTGGTTAAACGAAGAGTTCTGGATACTTGATTTTAAGCTCATCTTCTTTCTCCCAGGTTGGCTCGTTGGGTCCATGATTCTGCCATTGGACTTTGACCAGGGGAACTTCTCTATTTCTTAGCCAATGCACTTTTCTATCCAAAATCATCGTCGGAATATCTTCATATGATAAGTCCTTCTGTACATTCAATGACTGATAACTTATTACATGATTGGGGTCATGAACATATTTTCTGAGCATCGATATATGAAACAAGTTATGCACTGCTGCAAGTTCAGGTGGTAAGGCAAGTTGGTAAGCCACAACACTAATCTTTTCAAGGATCTCGAAAGATCCAATAAATCATGGTCTCAATTTCCCTTTCTTGCCAAATCTCAATACACCCTTCATGGGTGCTACTTTAAGGAAAACTTTGTCGCCCACACTAAATTCCAAATTCTTTCTCCTACGATCTGCATAACTTTTCTGTCGGTCCTGTGCTGTATTTATTCTAACTCTGATTTTGTCAACTGCCCCAACTGTTCGTTCAATAATTTCAGGACCTAAAATTCTTTTCTCTCCAACCTCATCCCAATGGATAGGAGATCTGCACTTCCTACCATAAAGAGCTTCATATGGGGCCATACCTATAGTGGCCTGAAAACTATTGTTGTAAGCAAACTCCACTAAAGGTAGGTGTATCTCCCAACTACCTCCAAGATCCAAAACACAGGCCCTCAACATATCTTCCAGAGTTTGGATGGTTCTTTCTGATTGTCCATCCGTCTGAGGATGATAAGCAGTGCTGAACTTCAGTTTCGTCCCCATGGCTGTTTACAAACTTCTCCAAAATTTAGATGTGAACCTCGGATCTCTCTCTGATACAATAGTGATTGGAACTCCATGCAATCTAACTATCTCTTTGATGTATAGTTGTGCAAATTGTTCCATGTTGAAGTTTACCTTGATTGGTAGGAAATGGCTAACTTCGTCAAACGATCAACCACTACCCAGATAGCATTGTGACCTTTTGCTGTCCTTGGAAGGCCTACCACAAAGTCCATCGTTATGTGTTCCCACTTCCATTCTGGAATATCTAACGGTTTCAATAGTCCTGATGGCCTTTGGTGTTCTGCCTTGACCTGCTGACAGATAATACACTTTTCAATGAACTGACCAATTCCTTTCTTCATATTCCTCCACCAAACTATCTCTCGGAGATCTCGATACATTTTCGTACCACCTAGATGTGCTGAATACGGGGTAGAGTGAGCCTCTTCCAGTATCTTATTTTTTATACTTTCATCTTTAGGTACACATAACCTTCCTTTGAAAGTCAACGCATTATCAGCAGACATTTCAAATCCCATATGTTTGTTTGTGCCGACCTCAGCCTTTATCTTCTGTAGAAATGGATCCTTATTCTGTGCTTCCTTGATTTGATCTCGAAGAGTAGGCCGAATCATAAATGCTCTTACTCTTGCTGTAATCTAAGTCGGTGGCGTGATAACTTCCAATCTCAATTTCTCAAAGTCCCTTATCAAGTTTTTCTGCACTATGGGTATAACTGCTAACTGTGATCCTGTCTTTCTGCTTAGGGCATCTGCAACTACGTTAGCCTTTCCTGGATGGTAATGAATTGTGCAGTCGTAATCTTTCACTAGTTCCAACCATCTCCTCTGTCTCATATTCAGTTCCTTTTGTGTGAAGGAGATTTGCACTTCCTACCATAGAGATAATGACGCCATATCTTTAAGGCGTGAACTATTGCTGCAAGCTCTAAGTCGTGCGTTGGATAGTTTTGTTCATACTGCTTCAACTGTCTCGAGGCATATGCAATCACCTTTCCATGTTGCATCAAAACACAACCCAGGCCCTGTTTGGAGGCGTCGCTATAAATTACAAACCCATTTGAACCTTCGGGTATAGTCAAAACAGGAGTTGAGACTAATCTCTGTTTAAGTTCTTGAAAACTCTTCTCACATTTTTCCATCCACTGAAACTTCACACCCTTTCGAGTCAACTGAGTCATTGGACCTGCTATTTTTGAGAAACTTTCAATAAATCTCCGATAATAGCCGGCCAATCCTAAGAAACTGCGAACTTCACTTACACTAGATGAGCTAGGCCAACTAGTTATTGCTTCCACTTTAACTGGGTCTACTTCAATTCCTTTGGTGGTAACCACATGACCAAGAAAACCTATGCGATCGAGCCAAAATTCGCACTTCTTGAATTTGGCATATAATTTCTCCTTCCTCAAGGTATCAAGTACTACTCGGAGGTGTTCCTCATGTTGCTTCCTATCTTTGGAGTACACAAGTATATCGTCAATAAATACTATGACGAACTGGTCCAAATACTGATGAAACACTCGGTTCATTAGGTCCATAAATACCGCAGGAGCATTGGTCAAACCGAAAGGCATGACAGTGAATTC
>NW_019267304.1:0-31505 GCF_002742605.1 Olea europaea var. sylvestris | reverse complement strand
CCCCCCTCCTCTTCTGGAAGCCTTTTAGTTGCGCATTATTCAAATCGACGAGACAATAAACAATATTTCAAACATAATAAAATTGAAAGTCACTGTTCATGAATTATTCCAATGTTAGCTCATTATTGCTTTTAAGTAAATATTAATTTAATACTACAAGGTTGTTACATGTAACTCTAATTGTACTTATATGTTATTTCTATGCCTATGGAGGTGAACTTGGAATTTAATCACATTTTGATAAAAATTTTAAGAAACAAGAATTATGACAAGGTTCTTGGCACCTAGCATTCACCACTCAACTACCGTCCGACGACTCCCTTGGCACCTAGCATTCACCACTCAACTACCATCCGACGACTCCGATGTATGTAAATGGGTAAGAAGATTAATGTACTTAGACCTTTGCATAAGCTAAATATTTTTTTGCCTACCTTTAATTTTATAAGACATGCACGTTTAGTTCCTCGTCAACTTTAAGATATGTATTACGATAAGATATCTTAGACTTAGTATTAGTGTGTGATGAGTGACTTAAAGTTAGATTTTAGGAAATGGCACCACCTACCCACACAAATAAGATGACTAAGCCTATGAAATTGGAGATTGACGGAAAAATATTAGAGGCAGACTTATACATTTTGGAGATGAAAGATTTTGACATAGTTTAGGCATGGATTGGTTGGGACTTAATCATGCGACCATTCGATGTTATGAGAAAGAGGTGTTATTTCATAGACCGGGAGAGGAAGAGTTCCGGTTCTTGGGAGCAAAGTTCAAGTCGCTACCTCGTCTTATATCGGCTATACAAGCGAAAAGATATTGAGAAAGGAGTCATGCCAGGGGTTCTTAGTTAACATCATCGATTCTAAACATATGGAAATGACGGTTAATGATATTGACATCGTGTGAGATTTTTCAGACGTATTTCCAGAAGATTTGCCAAGCATTCCACCAGATAGGCAAGTAGAATTTACAATTGATTTGGTTCCTGGAGCAGCACCAGTATCTAAGGCTCCGTACCGAATGGCACCAAAAGAACTCCAAGAATTGAAGTTACAATTGGAGGAGTTAATGGAAAAAGGTTTCATTCGACCGAGTGTATCTCCTTGGGGGGGCCCCAGTACTTTTTGTGAATAACTCCCATCCTTCTTATTCATAAAAAGTACTGGGCCCCCCCCCAAGGAGATACACTCGGTCGAAATAAACCTTTTTCCATTAACTCCTCCAATTGTAACTTCAATTCTTGGAGTTCTTTTGGTGCCATTCGGTACGGAGCCTTAGATACTGGTGCTGCTCCAGGAACCAAATCAATTGTAAATTCCACTTGCCTATCTGGTGGAATGCCTGGCAAATCTTCTGGAAATACGTCTGAAAAGTCTCGCACGATGTCAATATCATTAACCGTCATTTCCATATGTTTAGAATCGATGATGTTAACTAAGAACCCCTGGCATGACTCCTTTCTCAATATCTTTTCGCTTGTATAGCCGATATAAGACGAGGTAGCGACTTGAACTTTGCTCCCAAGAACCGGAACTCTTCCTCTCCCGGTCTATGAAATAACACCTCTTTCTCATAACATCGAATGGTCGCATGATTAAGTCCCAACCAATCCATGCCTAAACTATGTCAAAATCTTTCATCTCCAAAATGTATAAGTCTGCCTCTAATATTTTTCCAAAATGTATAAGTTCCCTCTAATATTTTTCCGTCAATCTCCAATTTCATAGGCTTAGTCATCTTATTTGTGTGGGTAGGTGGTGCCATTTCCTAAAATCTAACTTTAAGTCACTCATCACACACTAATACTAAGTCTAAGATATCTTATCGTAATACATATCTTAAAGTTGACGAGGAACTAAACGTGCATGTCTTATAAAATTAAAGGTAGGCAAAAAAATATTTAGCTTATGCAAAGGTCTAAGTACATTAATCTTCTTACCCATTTACATACATCGGAGTCGTCGGACGGTAGTTGAGTGGTGAATGCTAGATGCCAAGAACCTTGTCATAATTCTTGTTTCTTAAAATTTTTATCAAAATGTGATTAAATTCCAAGTTCACCTCCATAGGCATAGAAATAACATATAAGTACAATTAGAGTTACATGTAACAACCTTGTAGTATTAAATTAATATTTACTTAAAAGCAATAATGGGCTAACATTGGAATAATTCATGAACAGTGACTTTCAATTTTATTATGTTTGAAATATTGTTTATTGTCTCGTCGATTTGAATAATGCGCAACTAAAAGGCTTCCAGAAGAGGAGGGGGGTCACAGATGGACCGCTTAAATCCCAAGCTCTTCTTAGACAGTTTAGATCCTTTTGACAAAGCCTTTCAATTTTACAATTGCGCAAATCAATAAAACTCAACAATAAATTTAACGTGGAATTTCTTGAAGTGTAAATTTTCAAATTGGTCCATTTTAAAACATCCCCAAAATCAAGAAGACCTACCCTTTTCTTTTTATCATTTCTACACATGTTTATAAGAAAACACAATTCAAAATAAAAAATAAAAAATAAAAACCACTCCAACCTGGACATGGCTAAATGTTAAAAACAAATAGAATACTAATAAATACCAATTTCTTTAAACGTCAATTTCTTAAGTTTAGCTTATCCGAATCAACTTTTTCTTGGACCTAAAATACAAGATTAAATAAGAGCTATTAAATGAGCTCAATATCGATATATAAAATCTCTTTCTATCGGTACTTAATTGTTTGGCCCAAGTAAAACATGAAACTAGAAGTTATTTCATTTTAGTCCTCAAATTTCCAAACTATAACATATAAGACAAATATATTTTTATTCTAAGATTTTCTTTCATTTTAGTCCTCAAATTTCCAAACTATAACATATAAGACAAATATATTTTTATTCTAAGATTTTCTTTCATTTTAGTCCTCAAATTTCCAAACTATAACATATAAGACAAATATATTTTTATTCTAAGATTTTCGGGGCGTTACAATTACCCTATTGGACTGTATAAATTTCAAATAGTTTTGCCATCCAATTCACACTTGAGAACAATGCAAGTGCCAAACAACGTGTCAAAAATCAGTGTACAAATAGCAATTTTCCCATCCAATTGACACTTAACAACAATGCAAGTGTCAAACAACGTGTCAAAAATCAGCGTACAAATATCAAGGTTCAATCGGTAAGAGCCTTGCCACATGTACACTGTGGTGTACACTTTAGTTTACACTTTCCCACATACCTTGTTGGACAGTTTAAATTTCAAACAGTTTTCCCATCCAATTAAAACTTGACAACAATGCGTTTTATCAAACAACATGCCAAAATCAGTGTACTAATAGCAAAGTTCAATCGGTAAGGACCTTGCTACATGTACACTATGGTTTATACTTTAGTTTACTATTCGCCACGTACCCCGTTGGACAATTTAAATTTCAAACAAATTTCCCATCCAATTGACACTTAGATAACAATGTAAATGTCAAAGAACTTGTCAAAAATTAGTGTACAAATAGGAAAGTCCAATCGGTAAGAACCTTGCGACATGCATACTATGGTGTACACACTTTAGTTTATACCTTGCCACATGACATTATCCCCCCGGACAGTTTAAATTTTAAACAGTTTTCCCATCCAATTGACACTTGACAACAACGCAAGTATCAAACAACGTGTCAAAAATCAGTTTACAAATAGAAAAGTTCAATCAGTAGGGACCTTGCTACATGTACATTATGGTGTATAATTTAGTTTACACTTTGCCACGTACCCTGTTGGACATTTTGAATTTCAAACGAATTTTCCATCCAATTGACACTTGACAACAATGCAAGTGTCAAACAATGTGTCGAAAATCTGTGAACAAAGAGCAGAGTTCAATCAGTAAGAACCTTGTGACATGTATATTATGGTGTACACTTTAGTTTACACTTTGCCACGTGGCATTACCTTGTAGGACAGTTTAAATTTCAAACAGTTTTTCCATCTAATTGACACTTGAAAACAATCCAAGTGTCGAACAACGTGTCAAAAATCAGTTTACAAATAGGAAAGTTCAATCGGTGAGAACCTTGCGACATGTACACTATGGTGTATACAGTTTAGTTTAAACCTTTCCATGTGACATTACCCTGCCGAACAGTTTAAATTTCAAAATAGTTTTCCCATCCAATTGACACTTGACAATGATGTAAGTGTCAAAAATCAGTGTTCAAATAGCAAAGTTCAATCGGTAAGAACCTTGCTACATGTACAATATGTTGTACATTTTAGTTTACACATTGCCATACACTGTGTTGGACAGTTTAAATTTCAAACAATTTTCCCGTCCAATTGACACTTGACAACAATTCAAGTGTTAAAAAACATGTCGAAAATCTTTGTACAAATAGCAAAGTTCAATTAGTAAAAACCTTGCAACATGTACACTATGGTGTACACTTTAGTTTACACTTTTCCATTTACGCTGTTGAACAGTTTAAATTTCAAACTATTTTCAGATCCAATTGCAGCTTGAAAACAATGCAAGTGTCAAATAATGTGTCGAAAATTAGTCTACAAATAGCAAGATTCAATGGTTAAGAACCTTCCCACATGTGCACTATGATGTACACTTTAGTTTACACTTTGCCACGTGACATTACCCTATTGGATGGTTTAAATTTCAACTCGTTTTCCCATCCAATTGACACTTTACAACAATGCAAGTGTCAAACAACGTGGCAAAATCCAGTTGGCAAATAGCAAAGTTCAATCGGTAAGGACCTTGCTACATGTATTCTATGGTGCACACTTTAGTTTACATTTTGCCACGTACCGTGTTGGACAGTTTAAATTTCAAAAGATTTCCCCATCCAAATGACACTTGACAACAATACAAGTGTCAAAAATCGTATCGAAAATCTGTGTACAAATAGCAAAGTTCAATTAGTAAGAACCTTGCGACATGTACACTATGGTGTACACTTTAGTTTACACTTTGCCGCGTACCCTGTTGGACAATTAAAATTTCAAAGAGTTTTCCCATCCAATTGACACTTGACAACAATGCAAGTGTGAAATAATGTGTTGAAAATTAATGTACAAATAGCAAGGTGCAATCGGTAAGAACCTTACCAGATGTACACTACGGTGTACACTTTAGTTTACACTTTGCCACGTTACATTACCCTGTTGGACGGTTTAAATTTCAAACAGTTTTTCCATCCAATTGACACTTGGAAACAATCCAAGAGTCAAACAATGTGGCAAAAATCAGCGTACAAATAGGAAAGTTCAATCGATAAGAACCTTGCGATATATACACTATGGTGTACACTTTAGTTTACACTTTACCACGTGACATTACCTTGTTAGATAGTTTAAATTTCAAACAGTTTTTCCATCTAATTGACACTGGACAACAATGCAAGTGCAAAACAACTTGTCAAAAATCAGTGTACAAATAAGAAAGTTCAATCGGTAAGAACCTTGCGACATGTACACTATGGTGTACACACTTTAGTTTACACCGTGCCATATGACATTACCCTACGGGACAGTTTAAATTTCATACAGTTTTCCCGTCCAATTGACACTTGACAACAATGGAAGCGTCAAACAACGTGTCAAAAATAAGTGTACAAATAGCAAAGTTTAATCGGTACGGACCTTGCTACAAGTATACTATGGTGTACACTTTAGTTTAAACCTTTCCATGTGACATTACCCTGCTGAACAGTTTAAATTTCAAAATAGTTTTCCCATCCAATTGACACTTGACAATGATGTAAGTGTCAAAAATCAGTGTACAAATAGCAAAGTTCAATCGGTAAGAACCTTGCTACATGTACAATATGTTGTACACTTTAGTTTACACATTGCCATACACTGTGTTGGATAGTTTAAATTTCAAACAATTTTCCCGTCCAATTGACACTTGACAACAATTCAAGTGTTAAAAAACATGTCGAAAATCTTTGTACAAATAGCAAAGTTCAATTAGTAAAAACCTTGCACCATGTACACTATGGTGTACACTTTAGTTTACACTTTTCCATTTACGCTGTTGAACAGTTTAAATTTCAAACTATTTTCAGATCCAATTGCAGCTTGAAAACAATGCAAGTGTCAAATAATGTGTCGAAAATTAGTCTACAAATAGCAAGATTCAATGGTTAAGAACCTTCCCACATGTGCACTATGATGTACACTTTAGTTTACACTTTGCCAAGTGACATTACCCTATTGGATGATTTAAATTTCAACTCGTTTTCCCATCCAATTGACACTTTACAACAATGCAAGTGTCAAACAACGTGGCAAAATCCAGTTGGCAAATAGCAAAGTTCAATCGGAAAGGACCTTGCTACATGTATTCTATGGTGCACACTTTAGTTTACATTTTGCCACGTACCGTGTTGGACAGTTTAAATTTCAAAAGATTTCCCCATCCAAATGACACTTGACAACAATACAAGTGTCAAAAATCGTATCGAAAATCTGTGTACAAATAGCAAAGTTCAATTAGTAAGAACCTTGCGACATGTACACTATGGTGTACACTTTAGTTTACACTTTGCCGCGTACCCTGCTGGACAATTAAAATTTCAAAGAGTTTTCCCATCCAATTGACACTTGACAACAATGCAAGTGTGAAATATTGTGTTGAAAATTAATGTACAAATAGCAAGGTGCAATCGGTAAGAACCTTACCAGATGTACACTACGGTGTACGCTTTAGTTTACACTTTACCACGTTACATTACCCTGTTGGACGGTTTAAATTTCAAACAGTTTTTCCATCCAATTGACACTTGGAAACAATCCAAGAGTCAAACAATGTGGCAAAAATCAGCGTACAAATAGGAAAGTTCAATCGATAAGAACCTTGCGATATATACACTATGGTGTACACTTTAGTTTACACTTTACCACGTGACATTACCTTGTTAGATAGTTTAAATTTCAAACAGTTTTTCCATCTAATTGGCACTGGACAACAATGCAAGTGCAAAACAACTTGTCAAAAATCAGTGTACAAATAAGAAAGTTCAATCGGTAAGAACCTTGCGACATGTACATTATGGTGTACACACTTTAGTTTACACCGTGCCATATGACATTACCCTACGGGACAGTTTAAATTTCATACAGTTTTCCCGTCCAATTGACACTTGACAACAATGGAAGCGTCAAACAACGTGTCAAAAATAAGTGTACAAATAGCAAAGTTTAATCGGTACGGACCTTGCTACAAGTATACTATGGTGTACACTTTATTTTACACTTTGCCATGTACCGTGTTGGACAGTTTAAATTTCAAAAAAATTCCCCATCTAAATGACACTTGACAATAATGCAAGTGTCGAAAAACGTGTCGAAAATCTGTGTACAAATAGTAAAGTTCAAATGGTACGGACTGTGCTACATGTACACTATGGTGTACACTTTAGTTTACACTTTGCTACGTGACATTGCCCTGTTGGACAGTTTAAATTTCAAACAATTTTTCCATCCAATTGACACTTGACAACAATGCAAGTGTCAAATAACGAGTCAAAAATTAGCGTACAAATAGAAAAGGTCGATCGGTATGGACCATGCTACATGAACACTATGGTGTACCCTTTAGTTTCCACTTTACCACGTGACATTACCCTGTTGGTCAGTTTAAATTTCAAATCATTTTCCAATTCATTTGACGCTTGACAACAATGCAAGTGTCAAATGACGTGTAAAAAATCAGTGCACAAATAGCAAAGTTCAATTGATACGGACCGTGCAACACGTACACTATGGTGTACACTTTACCACGTGACATTACACTATTGGACAGTTTAAAATTCAAACAATTTTCCAATTCATTTGACACTTGTAAACAATGCAAGTAACAAACAACGTGTCAAAAATTAGTGTACAAATAGCAAAGTTCAATCGGTAAGAACCTTGCTTCATGTACACTATGGTGTACACTTTAGTTTGCACTTTACCACGTGACGTTACCCTATTGGACAGTTTAAATTTCGAATAGTTTTACAATTCAATTGACACTTGCCAACACGCAAGTGTCAAACAACGTGTCAAAAATCTGTGTACAAATATCAAAGTTCAATCGCTAAGAACCTTGCCTCATGTACACTATGTTGTACACATTAGTTTACACTTTACCAAGTGACATTACCCTATTGGATAGTTTAAATTTCAAGCAGTATTCCCATCCAATTCACACTTGGCAACAATGCAAGTGTTGAACAAAGTGTCAAAAATCAGTGTACAAATAGTAAAGTTCAATCGGTTCGAAACTTGCTACTTGTACACTGTGGTGTGCACTTTAGTTTACACTTTGGCACGTGTCATTACCTTGTTGGACTATTTAAATTTCCTAAATTTTTTCCATCCAATTGACACTTGACAACAATGCAAGTGTGAAATGACGTGTCAAAAATTAGTGTACAAATAGAAAAGTTCAATCGGTACGGACCGTGCTACAAGTACACTATGGTGTACACTTTACCTCTTGACATTGCCCTGTTGGACAGTTTAAATTTCAAAAAAATTTCCCATCGAATTGACACTTGACAACAATACAAGTGTCAAACAACGTGTCAAAAATTAGTGTACAAATAACAAAGTTAAATCGGTACGGACCGTGCTACATGTACACTATGGTGTACACTTTAGTTTACACTTTACCACGTGACATTACCCTATTGGACAGTTTAAAATTCAAAAAAATTTTCCATCGAATTGACACTTGACAACAATACAAGTGTCAAACAACGTGTCAAAAATTAGTGTACAAATAGCAAAGTTCAAACGGTACGGGCTGGGCTACATATACACTATGACATACACTTTAGTTTACACTTTGCAACGTGAGATTACCGTGTTGGTTAGTTTAAATTTCAAACAGTTTTCCCTTCCACTTGACACTTGACAACAATGTATGTGTCGAACGACGTGTAAAAAATTAGTACACAAATAGCAAAGTTCAATCGATACGGACCGTACTACATGTACACTATGGTGTACACTTTAGTTTGCACTTTACCACATGACATTACCTTATTGGACAATTTAAAATTCAAACAGTTTTCCAATTCGT
Source organism: Olea europaea var. sylvestris (assembly GCF_002742605.1). NCBI lineage: Eukaryota > Viridiplantae > Streptophyta > Magnoliopsida > Lamiales > Oleaceae > Olea > Olea europaea. The sequence goes on along the minus strand of NW_019267304.1, from coordinate 22,425 downwards.
TTAACACTTGACCACAATGCAAGTGTCAAACAACGTGTCAAAAATCAGTGTACAAATAACAAAGTTCAATCGGTAAGAACCTTGCCTCAGGTGCACTATGGTGTGCACTTTAGTTTGCATTTTGCCACGTGACGTTACCCTATTGGACAGTTTAAATTTCGAACAGTTTTACAATTCAATTGACACTTGACAACATGCAAGTGTCAAACAACGTGTCAAAAATCAGTGTACAAATAGCAAAGTTTAAATGGCAAGAACATTGCTTCATGTACAATATGGTGTGCACTTTACTCTGCACTTTGCCACATGACATTACCCTGTTGGACAATTTAAATTTCAAGTAGCTTTTCCATCCAATTGACGCTTGACAACAATGCATGTATCAAATAACGTGTCAAAAGTCAATGTACAAATAGCAAAGTTCAATGGTGAGAATTTTGCTACATGTACACTATGGTGTACACACTTTAGTTTACACTTTGCCACGTGACATTACCCTGCTGAACAGTTTAAATTTCAAATAGTTTTTCCATCCAATTGACACTTGAAAACAATGCAAGTGTCAAATAACGAGTCAAAAATTAGCGTACAAATAGAAAAGATCGATCGGTACGGACCGTGCTACATGTACACTATGGTGTACCCATTAGTTTACACTTTACCACGTGACATTTCCCTGTTGGACAGTTTAAATTTCAAACATTTTTCCCACCTAATTGACACTTGACAACAATGCAAGTGTCGAACAACATGTCAAAAATCTGTGTACAAATAGCAAAGTTCAATCGCTAAGAACCTTGCCTCATGTACACTATGTTGTACACATTAGTTTACACTTTGCCAAGTGACATTACCCTATTGGATAGTTTAAATTTCAAGCAGTATTCCCATCCAATTCACACTTGGCAACAATGCAAGTGTTGAACAAAGTGTCAAAAATTAGTGTACAAATAGTAAAGTTCAATCGGTTCGAAACTTGCTACTTGTACACTGTGGTGTGCACTTTAGTTTACACTTTGGCACGTGTCATTACCTTGTTGGCCTATTTAAACTTCCTAAATTTTTCCCATCCAATTGACACTTGATAACAATGCAAGTGTGAAATGACGTGTCAAAAATTAGTGTACAAATAGAAAAGTTCAATCGGTACGGACCGTGCTACAAGTACACTATGGTGTACACTTTACCTCTTGACATTGCCCTGTTGGACAGTTTAAATTTCAAAAAAAATTTCCATTGAATTGACACTTGACAACAATACAAGTGTCAAACAACATGTCAAAAATTAGTGTACAAATAACAAAGTTAAATCGGTACGGACCGTGCTACATGTACACTATGGTGTACACTTTAGTTTACACTTTACCACGTGACATTACCCTATTGGACAGTTTAAATTTCAAAAAATTTTCCCATCGAATTGACACTTGACAACAATACAAGTGTCAAACAACGTGTCAAAAATTAGTGTACAAATAGCAAAGTTCAAACGGTACGGGCTGGGCTACATATACACTATGACATACACTTTAGTTTACACTTTGCAACGTGAGATTACCGTGTTGGTTAGTTTAAATTTCAAACAGTTTTCCCTTCCACTTGACACTTGACAACAATGTATGTGTCGAACGACGTGTAAAAAATCAGTACACAAATAGCACAGTTCAATCGATACGGACCGTACTACACGTACACTATGGTGTACACTTTAGTTTGCACTTTACCACATGGCATTACCTTATTGGACAGTTTAAAATTCAAACAGTTTTCCAATTCGTTTAACACTTGACCACAATTCAAGTGTCAAACAACGTGTCAAAAATCAGTGTACAAATAACAAAGTTCAATCGGTAAGAACCTTGCCTCAGGTACACTATGGTGTGCACTTTAGTTTGCACTTTGCCACGTGACGTTACCCTATTGGACAGTTTAAATTTCGAACAGTTTTACAATTCAATTGACACTTGACAACATGCAAGTGTCAAACAATGTGTCAAAAATCAGTGTACAAATAGCAAAGTTTAATCGGCAAGAACATTGCGTCATGTACAATATGGTGTGCACTTTACTCTGCACTTTGCCACATGACATTACCCTGTTGGACAATTTAAATTTCAAGTAGTTTTTCCATCCAATTGACGCTTGACAACAATGCATGTGTCAAATAACGTGTCAAAAGTCAATGTACAAATAGCAAAGTTCAATGGTGAGAATTTTGCTACATGTACACTATGGTGTACACACTTTAGTTTACACTTTGCCACGTGACATTACCCTGCTGAACAGTTTGAATTTCAAATAGTTTTTCCATCCAATTGACACTTGACAACAACGCAAGTGTCAAATAACGAGTCAAAAATTAGCGTACAAATAGAAAAGGTCGATCGGTACGGACCGTGCTACATGTACACTATGGTGTACCCATTAGTTTACACTTTACCACGTGACATTTCCCTGTTGGACAGTTTAAATTTCAAACATTTTTCCCACCTAATTGACACTTGACAACAATGCAAGTGTCGAACAACGTGTCAAAAATCTGTGTACAAATAGCAAAGTTCAATCGCTAAGAACCTTGCCTCATGTACACTATGGTGTACACATTAGTTTACACTTTGCCAAGTGACATTACCCTATTGGATAGTTTAAATTTCGACCAGTATTCCCATCCAATTCACACTTGGCAACAATGCAACTGTTGAACAAAGTGTCAAAAATCAGTGTACAAATAGTAAAGTTCAATCGGTTCGAAACTTGCTACTTGTACACTGTGGTGTGCACTTTAGTTTACACTTTGGCACATGTCATTACCTTGTTGGACTATTTAAACTTCCTAAAGTTTTTCCATCCAATTGACACTTGACAACAATGCAAGTGTCAAACGACGTGTCAAAAATCAGTGTACAAATAGAAAAGTTCAATCGGTACGGACCGTGCTACATATACACTATGGTGTACACACTTTAGTTTACACTTTGCCACGTGACATTACCCTGTTGGACAGTTTAAATTTCAAACAATTTTTCCATCCAATTGACACTTGACACCAACGTAAGTGTCAAATAACAAGTCAAAAATTAGCGTACAAATAGAAAAGGTCGATCGGTATGGACCGTGCTGCATGAACCCTATGGTGTACCCTTTAGTTTCTACTTTACCACATGACATTACCCTGTTGATCAGTTTAAATTTCAAACAATTTTCCAATTCATTTGACGCTTGACAACAATGCAAGTGTCAAACGACGTGTAAAAAATCAGTGCACAAATAGCAAAGTTCAATTGATACGGACCGTGCTACACGTACACTATGGTGTATACTTGACCACGTGACATTATACTATTGGACAGTTTAAAATTCAAACAATTTTCCAATTCATTTGACACTTGTAAACAATGCAAGTAACAAACAACGTGTCAAAAATTAGTGTACAAATAGCAAAGTTCAATCGGTAAGAACCTTGCTTCATGTACACTATGGTGTACACTTTAGTTTGCACTTTACCACGTGACGTTACCCTATTGGACAGTTTAAATTTCGAATAGTTTTACAATTCAATTGACACTTGCCAACACGCAAGTGTCAAACAACGTGTCAAAAATCAGTGTACAAATAGCAAAGTTCAATCGGTATGAACCTTGCTTTATGTACAGTATGGTGTACACTTTACTCTGCACTTTGCCACATGACATTACCCTGTTGGAAAATTTAAATTTCAAATAGTTTTTCCATCCAATTGACACTTGACAACAACGCATGCGTCAAATAACGTGTCAAAAGTCAATGTACAAATAGCAAAGTTCAATCGGTGAGAAACTTGCTACATGTACACTATGGTGTACACATTAGTTTACACTTTACCACGTGACATTACCTTGTTGGACAATTTAAATTTCAAACAGTTTTTCCATCCAATTGACACTTGACAACAATGCAAGTGTCAAATAACGAGTCAAAAATTAGTGTACAAATAAAAAAGGTCGATCGGTACAGACCATGCTACATGTACACTATGTTGTACCCTTTAGTTTACACTTTACCACGTGACAATACCCTGTTGGACAGTTTAAATTTCAAACATTTTTCCCATCCAATTGACACTTGACAACAATACAGGTGTCGAACGATGTGTCAGAAATCTGTGTACAAATAGCAAAGTTCAATCGCTAAGAACCTTGCCTCATGTATATTATGGTGTACACATTAGTTTACACTTTCCCAAGTGACATTACCCTATTGGATAGTTTAAATTTCAAGCAGTGTTCCCATCCAACTCACACTTGGCAACAATGCAAGTGTTGAACAAAGTGTCAAAAATCAGTGTACAAATAGTAAAGTTCAATCGGTTCGAAACTTGCTACTTGTACACTGTGGTGTACACTTTAGTTTACACTTTGGCACGTGTCATTACCTTGTTGGACTATTTAAATTTCCAAAAAATTTTCCTTCCACTTGACACTTAACAACAATGCAAGTGTTAAATGACGTGTCAAAAATTAGTGTACAAATAGAAAAGTTCAATCGGTACGGACCGTGCAACATGTACACTATGGTGTACACTTTAGTTTACACTTTACCACTTGACATTACCCTATTGGACAATTTAAATTTCAAAAAATTTCCCATTGAATTGACACTTGACAACAATACGAGTGTCAAATAACGTGTCAAAAATTAGTGTACAAATAACAAAGTTCAATCGGTACAGACCGTGCTACATGTACACTATGGTGTACACTTTAGTTTACACTTTACCACGTGACATTATCCTGTTGGACAGTTTAAATTTCAAAAAAATTTCCCATCAAATTGACACTTGACAACAATACAAGTGTCAAACAACGTGTCAAAAATTAGTGTACAAATAGCAAAGTTCAAACGGTACAGACTGTGCTACGTATACACTATGGCATACACTTTAATTTACACTTTGCTACGTGAGATTACCGTGTTGGTTAGTTTAAATTTCAAATAGTTTTCCCTTCCACTTGACACTTCACAACAATGTATGTGTCGAACGACGTGTAAAAGATCAGTACACAAATATCAAAGTTCAATCGATACGGACCGTACTACACGTACACTATGGTATACACTTTAGTTTGCACTTTACCACGTGACATTACCTTATTGGAAAGTTTAAAATTCAAACAGTTTTCCAATTCATTTAACACTTGACAACAATGCAAGTGTCAAACAACGTGTCAAAAATCAGTGTACAAATAGCAAAGTTCAATCGGTAAGAACCTTGCTTCATGTACACTATGGTGTACACTTTAGTTTGCACTTAGCCACGTGACATTACCTTATTGGACAGTTTAAATTTCAAACAGTTTTACAATTCAATTGACACTTGACAACATGCAAGTGTCAAACAACGTGTCAAAAATCAGTGTACAAATAGCAAAATTTAATCGGTAAGAACCTTGCTTCATGTACAATATGGTGTGCACTTTACTCTGCACTTTGCCACATGACATTACCCTGTTGGACAATTTAAATTTCAAGTAGTTTTTCCTTCCAATTGACACTTGACAACAATGCATGTGTCAAATAACGTGTCAAAAGTCAATGTACAAATAGCAAAGTTCAATGGTGAGAATTTCGCTACATGTACACTATGGTTTATACACTTTAGTTTACACTTTGCCACGTGACATTACCCTGCTGAACAGTTTAAATTTCAAATAATTTTTCCATCCAATTGACACTTGACAACAACACAAGTGTCAAGTAATGAGTCAAAAATTAGCGTACAAATAGAAAAGGTCGATTGGTACGGACCGTGCTACATGTACACTATGGTGTACCCATTAGTTTACACTTTACCACGTGACATTATCCTGTTGGACAGTTTAAATTTCAAACATTTTTTCCACCCAATTGACACTTGACAACAATGCAAGTGTCGAACAATGTTTCAGAAATCGGTGTACAAATAGCAAAGTTCAATCGCTAAGAACCTTGCTTCATGTACATTGTGGTGTACACATTAGTTTACACTTTGCCAAGCGACATTACCCTATTGGACAATTTAAATTTTGAACAGTATTCCCGTCCAATTCACACTTAGCAACAATGCAAGTGCTGATCAAAGTGTCAAAAATCAGTGTACAAATAGTAAAGTTCAATCGGTACGAAACTTGCTACTTGTACACTGTGGTGTGCACTTTAGTTTGCACTTTGGCACATGTCATTACCTTGTTGGACTATTTAAATTTCCTAAATTTTTTCCATCCAATTAACACTTGACAACAATGGAAGTGTCAAACGTCGTGTCAAAAATCAGTGTACAAATAGAAAAGTTCAATCGGTACGGACCGTGCTACATATACACTATGGTGTACACAGTTTAGTTTACACTTTCCCACGTGACATTACCCTGTTGGACAGTTTAAATTTCAAAATTTTTTTCCATCCAATTGACACTTGACAACAACGTAAGTGTCAAATAACGAGTCAAAAATTAGCGTACAAATAGAAAAGGTCGATCGGTATGGACCGTGCTACATGAACACTATGGTGTACCCTTTAGTTTCCACTTTACCACGTGACATTACCCTGTTGGACAGTTTAAATTTCAAACATTTTGCCATCCAATTGACACTTGACAACAATGCAAGTGTTGGACAACGTGTCAGAAATCTGTGTACAAATAGCAAAGTTCAATCGCTAAGAACCTTGCGTCATGTGCACTATGGTGTACACATTAGTTTACACTTTGCCAAGTGACATTACCCTATTGGATAGTTTAAATTTCGAATAGTATTCACATCCAATTTACACTTGGTAACAATGCAAGTGTTGAACAAAGTGTTAAAAATTAGTGTACAAATAGTAAAGTTCAACCGGTACGAAACTTGCTACTTTTACACTGTGGTGTGCACTTTAGTTTACACTTTGGCACGTGTCATTACCTTGTTGGACTATTTAAATTTCCATAAGTTTTTCCATCCAATTGACACTTGACAACAATGTAAGTGTCAAACGACGTGTCAAAAATCAGTGTACAAATGGAAAAGTTTAATCGGTACGGACCGTGCTTCATGTACACTACGGTGTACACTTTAGTTTACACTTTACCATGTAACATTACCCTGTTTGACAGTTTAAATTTCAAACAATTTTCCCATCGATTTGACACTTGACAACAATACAAGTTTCAAACAACGCGTCAAAAATTAGTGTACAAATAGCAAAGTTCAAACGGTACGGACTGTGCTACATATACATTGTGGTGTACACTTTAGTTTACACTTTGCCATGTGACATTGCCCTACTAGTCAGTTTAAATTTCAAGCAGTTTTCCCTTCCAATTGACACTTGACAATAATGCAAGTGTCGAACAACGTGTTAGAAATTAGTGTACAAATTGCAAAGTTAAATCGATACGGACCGTACTAAACGTACACTATGGTGTACACTTTAGTTTACACTTTACCACGTGACATTACCCTATTGGACAGTTTAAAATTCAAACAGTTTTCCAATTCATTTGACACTTGACAACAATACAAGTGTCAAACAACGTGTCAAAAATCAGTGTACAAATGGCAAAGTTCAATCGGTAAGAACCTTGCTTCATGTGCACTATGGTGTACGCTTTAGTTTGTACTTTGCCACATGACGTTACCCTATTGGACAGTTTAAATTTTAAATAGTTTTACAATTCAATTGACACTTGCCAACATGCAAGTTTCAAACAACGTTTCAAAAATCAGTGTACAAATAGCAAGGTTTAATCGGTAAGAACCTTACTTCATGTACAATATGGTGTACACTTTTCTCTGCACTTTGCCACATGACATTACCCTGTTGAACAATTTAAATTTCAAAATAGTTTTTCCATCCAATTAAAAGTTGACAACAATGCATGTGCCAAATAACGTGTTAAAAGTCAATGCACAAATAGCAAAGTTCAATCGGTGAGACACTTGCTACATGTATACTATGGTGTACACACTTTAGTTTACACTTTGCCACGTGACATTACCCTGTTGGACAGTTTAAATTTCAAATAGTTTTTCCATCCAATTGACACTTGACAACTATGCAAGTGTCAAATAACGATTCAAGAATTAGTGTACAAATAGAAAAGGTCGATCGGTACTGACCGTGCTACATGTACACTATGGTGTACCCTTTAGTTTACACTTTACCACGTGACATTACCCTGTTGGACAGTTTAAATTTCAAACATTTTTCCCATCCAATTGACACTTGACAACAATGGAAGTGTTGAACAACGTGTCAAAAATCTGTATACAAATAGCAAAGTTCAATCGCTAAGAACCTTGTTTCATGTACACTATGGTGTACACATTAGTTTACACTTTGCCAAGTGACATTACCCTATTAGACAGTTTAAATTTCGAATAGTATTCCCATCTAATTCACACTTGGCAACAATACAAGTGTTGAACAAAGTGTCAAAAATCAGTGTACAAATTGTGAAGTTCAATCGGTACAAAATTTGCTACTTGTACACTATGGTGTGCACTTTAGTTTACACTTTGGCACGTGTCATTACCTTGTTGGACTATTTAAATTTCCAAAATTTTTTCCATTCAATTGACACTTGACAACAATGCAGTGTACAAATAGAAAAGTTCAATCGGTACAGACCGTGCTACATGTACACTATGGTGTACACTTTAGTTTACACTTTACCACGTGACATTACCCTGTTGGATAGTTTAAATTTCAAACAATTTTCCCATCGAATTGACATTTGACAGCAATACGAGTGTCAAACAACGTGTCAAAAATTAGTGTACAAATAGCAAAGTTCAAACGGTACGGATTGTGCTACATATACACTATGGTGTACACTTTAGTTTACACTTTGCCACGTAACATTGCCCTGTTGGTCAGTTTAAATTTCAAACAGTTTTTCCTTCCAATTGACACTTGACAACAATGCAAGCGTCGAACAACGTGTTAGAAATTAGTGTACAAATAGCAAAGTTAAATCAATAGGAACCTTGCTTCATGTACACTATGGTGTACACATTAGTTTACACTTTACCACATAACATTATGCATTTGAACAGTTTAAATTTCGAACAGTTTTCCCATCCAATTGACACTTGATAATAATGCAAGTGTCAAACAATGTGTCAAAAATCATTGTACAAACAACAAAGTTCAATCGGTATGAAACTTGCTACATGTACACTATGGTATACATTTTAGTTTACACTTTACCACGTGACATTACCCTGTTGGACAATTTAAATTTAAAACTATTTTTCCATCCAGTTGACAATCGACAACAATGCAAGTGCCTAACAACGTGCCAAAAATCACTGTACAAATAGAAAAGTTCAATCGGTAAGAACCTTTACCATGTGACATTACCCTATTCGATCGTTTAAATTTCGAATAGTTTTTCCATCCAATAGACACTTGAAAACAATGCAAGTGTCAAACAACGTGTCAAAAATAAGTGTACAAATAGAAAAGTTCAATCGGTAAGAACCTTGCTTCATGTACACTATGGTGTACACATTAGTTTGCACTTTAACACGTGACATTACCCTGTTGGACAGTTTAAATTGCAAATAGTTTTCCCATCCAATGGACACTTGACAACAACGCAAGTGCCAAACAACGTGTCAAAAATCAGTGTACAAATAGCGAAGTTCAATTTGTGAGAAATTTGTTACATGTACACTATGGTGTACACTTTGCCACGTGACATTGCCCTATTGGACAATTTAAATTTCAAATAGATTTTCCATCCATTTGACACTTGACAACAATGCAAGTGTCAGACAACGTGTCAAAAATTAGTGTACAAATAGAAAAGTTCAATTGGCACGGACCTTGCTCCATGTACACTATAGTATATACTTTAATTTACACTTTACCACATGACATTACCCTGTTGGATAGTCTAAATTTCAAATAGTTTTCCGATGACAACAATGCAAGTGCCAAACAACGTGTCAAAAATTAGTGTGCAAATATCAAAGTTCAAACGGTACGGACTGTGCTACATATACACTATGGTGTACACTTTAATTTACATTTTACCACGTGACATTACCCTGTTAGTCAGTTTAAATTTCAAATAGTTTTCCCATCCAATTGAAACTAGATGGTAATGCAAGTGTCGGACAACGTTTCAAAAATTAGTGTACAAATAGCAAAGTTAAATCGGTAAGAAACTTGCTACATGTACACTATGGTGTACATTTTAGTTTACACTTTGCCACGTGACATTACCCTATTGGACAATTTAAATTTCAAACAGTTTTTCCATCCAATTAACACTTGAAAACAATGCAAGTGTCAAACAACGTGTCAAAAATAAGTGTACAAATAGAAAAGTTCAATCGGTAAGAACCTTGCTTCATGTACACTATGGTGTACACATTAGTTTGCACTTTAACACGTGACATTACCCTGTTGGACAGTTTAAATTGTGAACAATTTTCCCATCCAATGGACACTTGACAACAACGCAAGTGTCAAACAACGTGTCAAAAATCAGTGTACAAATAGCAAAGTTCAATTTGTGAGAAATTTGTTACATGTACACTATGGTGTACACTTTGCCACGTGACATTACCCTGTTGGACAATTTAAATTTCAAATAGATTTTCCATCCATTTGACACTTGACAACAATGCAAGTGTCAGACAACGTGTCAAAAATTAGTGTACAAATTGAAAAGTTCAATTGGCACGGACCGTGCTCCATGTACACTATGGTGTATACTTTAATTTATACTTTACCACATGACATTACCCTGTTGGATAGTCTAAATTTCAAATAGTTTTCCGATAAAATTAACACTTACAACAATGCAAGTGCCAAACAACGTGTCAAAAATTAGTGTACAAATATCAAAGTTCAAACGGTATGGACTGTGCTACATATACACTATGGTGTACACTTTAGTTTACACTTTGCCACGTGACATTACCCTGCTAGACAATTTAAGTTTCAAATAGTTTTTCCATCCAATTGATACTTGACAACAATGCAAGTGTCCAAAAAGTTCCAAAAATCAGTGTACAGATAGAAAAGTTCAATCGGTAAGGACGGTGCTACATGTACAATATGGTGTGCATTTTAGTTTACACTTTACCATGTCACATTACCCTATTGGACAATTTAAATTTCAAACAGTTTTCCTATTGAATTAACACTTGACAACAATGCAAGTGTCAAAAAATGTGTCAAAATAAGTGTACAAATAGTAAAGTTTAAACGTTACGGACTGTGCTACATATACACTATGGTGTACACTTTAGTTTACACTTTTGCTATGCGACATTACCTTGTTGATCAATTTAAATTTCAAATAATTTTCCCATCCGATTGACACTTGACAACAATTGAAGTGTCGAACAACGTGTCAAAAATCTGTGTACAAATAGAAGAGTTCAATCGATACGGACCATGCTACATATACACTATGGTGTACAATTTAGTTTGCACATTACCATGTGACATTACCCTGTTGGACAGTTTAAATTTCGAACAGTTTTCCCATCCAATAGACACACGACAACAATGCAAGTGTCCAACAACGTGTCAAAAATCAGTGTATAAATAGCAAAGTTCAATCGGTAAAAAACTTGCTACATGTACACTATCGTGTACACTTTAGTTTACACTTTACCACGTGACATTACCCTATTAGACAATTTAAATTTCAAAAAGTTTTTCCATCCAATTGACAATTGAGAACAATGCAAGTGTCAAACAACGTGTCGAAAATTAGTGTACAAATAGAAAAGTTCAATCGGTGCAGACCGTGCTACATGTACACTATGGTGTACACTTTAGTTTACACTTTACCACGTGACATTACTCTGTTAGACAGTTTAAATTTCAAACAGTTTACCTATTGAATTGACACTGGACAACAATGCAAGTGACAAACAACGTGTCAAAATTAGTGTACAAATATCAAAGTTCAAACAGTACGGACTGTGCTACATACACAATATGGTGTATACTTTAGTTTACACTTTGCTACGTGACATTACCCTGTTGGTCAATTTAAATTTCAAACAATTTTTCCATCCTGTTGACACTTGATAACAACTCAAGTGTCAAATAACGAGTCAAAAATTAGTGTACAAATAGAAAAGGTCAATCGGTACGGACCGTGCTACATGTACGCTACGGTGTACCCTTTAGTTTACACTTTACCACGTTGGACAATTTAAATTTCAAACTATTTTCCCATCCAATTGACACTTGACAACAATGCAAGTGTCGAACAACGTGGCAGAAATCTATGTACAAATAGCAAAGTTCAATCGCTAAGAACCTTGCTTCATGTACACTATGGTGTACACATTAGTTTACACTTTTCCAAGCGACATTACCCTATTGGACAGTTTAAATTTCGAACTGTATTCCCATCCAATTCACACTTGGCAACAATGCAAGTGTTGAACAAAGTGTCAAAAATTAGTGTACAAATGGTAAAGTTCAATCGGTACGAAACTTGCTACTTGTACACTTTGGTGTGCACTTTAGTTTACACTTTGTCACGTGTCATTACCTTGTTGGACTATTCAAATCTTCAAAAGTTTTTCCATCCAATTGAAACTTGGCAACAATGCAAGTATCAAACGACGTGTCAAAAATTAGTGTACAAATAGAAAAGTTCAATCGGTACGGACCGTGCTACATGTACACTATAATGTACACTTTAGTTTACACTTTACGACATGACATTACCCTGTTGAACAGTTTAAATTTCAAACAATTTTCCCATCGAATTGACACTTGACAACAATACAAGTGTCAAACAACGTGTCAAAAGTTAGTGTACGAATAGCAAAGTTCAAACGGTACGGACTATGCTACATATACACTATGGTGTGCACTTTAGTTTACACTTTGCCACGTGACATTACCCCGTTGGTCAGTTTAAATTTCAAACAATTTCCCCTTCCAATTGACACTTGACAACATTGCAAGTGTCGAACAACGTGTTAGAAATTAGTGTACAAATAGCAAAGTTAAATCGGTATGAACCTTGCTTCATGTACACTATGGTGTACACATTAGTTTATACTTTACCACATAACATTACACATTTGAACAGTTTAAATTTCAAACAGTTTTCCCATCCAATTGACAATTGACAACAATGCAAGTGTCAAACAATGTGTCAAAAATCATTGTACAAATAGCAAAGTTCAATCAGTATGAAACTTGCTACATGTACACTATGGTGTACATTTTAGTTTACACTTTACCATGTGACATTACCCTGTTGGACAGTTTAAATTTAAAACTATTTTTCAATCCAATTGACACTCGACAACAATGCAAGTGCCAAACAACGTGTCAAAAATCAGTATACAAATAGAAAAGTTCAATCGGTAAGAACATTGCTTCATGTACACTATGGTGTACACTTTAGTTTGCTTTTTACCACGTGACATTACCCTATTTGAAAGTTTAAATTTAGAATAGTTTTCCCATCCAATAGACACTTGACAACAATGCAAGAGTCAAACAACGTGTCAAAAATTAGTGCACAAATAGCAACGTTCAATTGGTAAGAAACTTGCTACATGTACACTATGGTGTACACTATAGTTTACACTTTGCCACGTGACATTACCCTATTGGACAATTTAAATTTCAAATAGTTTTTCCATCCAATTAAAAGTTGAAAACAATGCAAGTGTTAAACAACGTGTCAAAAATCAGTGTACAAAAAGAAAAGTTCAATCGGTAAGAACCATGCTTCATGTACACTATGGTGTATACATTAGTTTGAACTTTGCCACGTGTCATTACCCTGTTGGACAGTTTAAATTTTGAACAATTTTCCCATCCAATAGACACTTGACAATAATGCAAGTGTCAAACAATGTGCCAAAAATCAGTGTACAAATAGCAAAGTTCAATCGGTAAGAAAACTTGCTACATGTACAATATGGTGTACACTTTGCCACGTGACATTACCCTGTTGGACAATTTAAATTTCAAACAGTTTTTCCATTCAATTGACCCTTGACAACAATGCAAGTGTCAAACAATGTGTCAAAAATCAGTGTACAAATAGAAAAGTTCAATCGGTACGGACCGTGCTGCATGTACACTATGGTGTACACTTTAGTTTACACTTTACCACGTGACTTTCCCTGTTGGATAGTTTAAATTTCAAATAGTTTTCCTATTAAATTGATACTTGACAACAATGCAAGTGCCAAACAATGTGTCAAAAATTAGTGTGCAAATATCAAAGTTCAAACGGTACAGACTGTGCCTATGGTGTATACTTTAGTTTACATTTTGCCTTGTGACGTTGCCCTGTTGGTCAGTTTAAATTTCAAACAATTTTCCTCTCCAATTGAAACTAGACAACAATGCAAGTGTTGAACAACGTGTCAGAAATTAGTGTACAAATAGCAAAGTTCAATCGGTACGGACCGTGCTACATGTACACTATGATGTACATTTTAGTTAACGCTTTACCACGTGACATTACCTTGTTAGACATTTTAAATTTCGAACAGTTTTCCTATTGAATTGACACTTGACAACAATGCAAGTGCCAAACAACGTGTCAAAATTAGTGTACAAATATCAAAGTTCAAATGGTAAAGACTGTGCTGCATATACAGTGTACACTTTAGTTTACACTTTGCCACGTGACATTACCCTGTTGGTCAGTTTAAATTTCAAACAATTTTCTCATCCAATTGACACTTGACAACAATGCAAGTGTTGAACAACGTGTTAGAAATTAGTGTACAAATAACAAAGTTAAATCGGTAAGAACCTTGCTGTAGGTGTATACATTAGTTTACACTTTGCCACGTGACATTATCCTGTTGGACTGTTTAAATTTCGAACAGTTTTCCCATCCAATTCACACTTGACAACAATGCTAGTGTTAAACAACGTGTCAAAAATCAGTGTACAAATAGTAAAGTTCAATCGGTAAGAAACTTGCTACATGTACACTATGGTGTACACTTTAGTTTACACTATGCCACGTTACGTTACCCTGTTAGACAATTTAAATTTCAAATAGTTTTTCCATCCAATTGACACATGACAGCAATGCAAGTGTCAAGCGATGTGTCAAAAGCAGTGTACAAATAGAAAAGTTCAATCGATACGGACTGTGCTACATGTACACTACGGTGTACACTTTAGTTTACACTTTAACATGTGACATTCCCCTGTTGGACAGTTCAAATTTCAAATAGTGTACAAATAGCAAGTTTCGATCGGTAAGAACCTCATAACATGTACACTATGGTGTAAACTTTAGCTTACCCTATGCCATGTGACATTACCTTGTTGGACAGTTTAAATTTTAAACAGTTTTCCCATCCAATTGACACTACACAACAATGCAAGTGTCAAACAACATGTTAAAAATCAGTGCACAAATAGTAAAGTTCTATCGGTAAGAATCTTGCTTCATGTACACTATGGTGTACACTTCAGTTTACTTTTTGCCACGTGACATATCCATGTAGTACAGTTTAAATTTCAAACAGTTTTCCCATCCAATTGACACTTGACAACAATGCAAGCTTCAAGCATCTTGCCAAAAATTAGTGTACAAATAGCAAAGTTCGATCGGTAAGAACCTTACTTCATGTACACTATGCTATACACTTTAGTTTACACTTTACCTCGTGACATATCCCTGTAGGAAATTTTAAATTTCAAATAGTTTTCCCATCCAATTAACACTTGACAACAATGCAAGTGTCAAACAATGTGTCAAAAATCAGTATACAAATAGCAAAGTTCAATCGGTAAGAACCTTGCTTCATGTACACTATGGGGTACACATTTGTTTACACTTTGCCACGTGACATTAGCCTATTGGACAATTTAAATTTCAAACATTTTTTCCAATCCAATTGACACTTGACAACAATGCAAGTGTCGAACAACGTGTTAAAAGTCAGTGTACAAATAGAAAAGTTCAATCGGTACGGACCGTGCTACATGTACACTATGGTATACACTTTAGTTTACACTTTACCACGTCACATTACCCTGTTGGACAATTTAAATTTCAAACAGTTTTTGTATTGAATTGACACTTGAAAATAATGTAAATGTCAAAAATTAGTGTACAAATAGTAAAGTTCAAACGGTACGGACTGTGCTACATATATACTATGGTGTACACTTTAGTTTACACTTTTGCTACGTGACATTACCCTATTGGTTAGTTTAAATTTCAAACAATTTTTCCATCTAATTGACACTTGACAACAATGGAAGTGTCGAACAACGTGTCTGAAATTAGTGTACAAATACAAAAGTTCAATCGATACGGACCATGCTACATGTACACTATGGTCTACAATTTAGTTTGCACTTTACCACATGACATTAGCCTGTTGGACAGTTTAAATTTCGAACAGTTTTCCTATCCAATAGACACATGACAACAATGCAAGTGTCCAGCAATGTGTCAAAAATCAGTGTACAAATAGCAAAGTTCTGTAATACCCTGAACTTCACGTTCTACATTTGGCCAATATGATTCATGCATTTCATTTGCATCAATTTCCTAATTACTTTCTCTTAAAAACATATGTTTGATCATCGAGGCTTTAAAATCTTTATATAGTGATGATCTTTGACTCCTTGACCTAAGGAGTGAATTTCACATTGAGCTATGATAGAAAATTAGGTTAACTAGATGTTGAAGATTAGCTTGGTAAGTAATGGAAATCGAAAAGGTCGAAAATTAGTATCGACAAAAGTTCAAGCTTTCTATTCGATTGTCCGAGGTCACGTTAAACCCTAGATAGGTAATTGACATATTTGGGACATGAGACATAAAGGGACATAATCATGACGTGATAATATTTGTCTCATATGATGTTATAAATATTGAGGTGTGAATTGTGGAAATTAATCGAGAATCGGATATCAATCGGGTAAGTAATTAAATGAACGGTTGAGAAATTAGTTCTATGAAATATTTTGGGACCTTAGGACAAGTGAAATGGATTGTAAACACGTCAAAATAATCCAAGGATACTTGGTTTGTACCTGCAAAGATAGATATAAAATCAGATTTTTGCTACAAGTGACCACCTCATGCTTGAACACCTCGCGCTAGGGATGTTTGTCATTTTAACACTCAATTCCTTCAACCTTAAGGTATCATTCTCGTGTATACTCCCTAAACACTTAATATAGGGTAGATATATATCTTAAAAGTCACAAATGAATCCAAATATAATGGTTGAAAGTAAAGTATTGCTGCCATGAAGATACCTCATGCTAAGACACCTCATGCTTGGGGTATTTTAACATTTTAACACTCAATTTCTTTAACCTTAAGGCATGATCTCGTGTAGGAGGGATATATATATCTTATAAGGCTTAAACAAATCCAAATATAGTGGTAGAAAGGTCAAATATTGCAGCAAGAAGCCACCACCTGCTTAGTGACTCACCTTGATGGCTTGATGTGGCTTCTGCCCATAAATTCCGTAATCCTTAAGCAATAAGCACGACCTTAACTATTTAAAGACCACTTATCTACCTCCTATATAATATCTTAACTCCATTATCTCATATCTAAGTGATTCCAAGTGAAAATGAGAGTGAAAGAACCAAAGAGAAATAGAAACAGCAAGCTCTAATTTCTGGACAGCCAAGTTACTTCACAGTTTTGAGGTTTGTATCCATTATTTCTTGCGGGGTTTATAATTTCTTGGACATACGAACTTGCTTTTGATTATTTTAGAGTGTTTTTAATGATTTCATGATTCCAAAAATAGGGTAATTAGTTACAAGAATTTGAAAGAAAGCAATCTGTGCAGTGATGTGGAATTGCTAGAGTTAAGTGGTTTAAACTTTGATTTTGGATAATACTTAAGATAAACTTGTATCTATGTAAATGAATGTTTTTAATGATATTTATAAGGATATAAATGGCCTTCTAATAGCCTGAAATCCGGTTGGTAACATGCTAATAATATAGAAACCGAAAACTGTCAAAATGGAAAACTGTCTGATTTTAGTGTTGTGGAAATGGACTATTTTGTAGGCAGAGAACACTTTACTTATCACTACTTTAGGGAATGATTACCTTCATATACGTGTTATAGAAATGTGGTAAAAATTTCAGAGTCATTGGATATAGATAAGGGGGTGAAAAGGGATTGGAAAAATAATTGGACGGTAAGGGAAATCTGAAACCAGATTCTGTCCAATTTTGTGTTTAATATGATTTCAGCCTTTACATGTACATTAATCATCTCTTGGGCCTAGAAAATAGATTCTGAGGGTACTAGGTTGTCAACAACAATTGGATGATGTTGATGTTCATAATTTGACTCGAGAAATAGCTAGATTTGTGGGTTAAGTTTGTAATGCCATCGGTAACTTGAAATGATGATTCCGTCTAAATTATTTTGGTGAGAATGGATGTATTTTGGGATTTTGTGCATTAGGGTTATAAAATTGAGGATTCTCTTTAATATTAAATGGTAATACAGGTGATTTTCCGACTTCGAGTTAAAAAGGATATTGATCTAATCTCCATAGGAGCTTGCACACACAAAGGTGAAAGGTAAGTGAAAATCCATTTGCAACTACGATGCAAGAACCTAGTATATGTGGCATTGTAATGTTGAAATATCTACATAACTTTGATAAGAGGCTTATAGCACATCATATGGTGGTTACGATCATTGAGTATGAGGTTGCATAACCTATTGACATTGATTTTCATTAAATACGTCATTTATGAGCATTTTCATATGCATGCACAACATGTGACATGGTTGAAAATCTTGCATGCAAAACATGATTTCAAAGTGAGTTTCATTATAAATGTTTAAGTGACCACTACTAGGGCACCAAGGCAAGTGAGGCATACTTATGTGATATGTTTGGCATTGTGGGTGTTACTTCCTGGGTGATTCCAAAGGTAGACAGGGGATGGGCCTTTAGTGATCACGAGCGGGTGGACCACTCGACTGTGCCCTTGTGATATTATGATTATTGGCACTACCGAGTGGGAGACTTCTTGGGTGATCATATGGGTAGTCAGGGGATGGGCCTCTAGTGGTCATGAGAGGATGGTCCACTCGTCGGTGTCGATTTCATATTGGCCATTTGATTATTGATATTGATATTATGCAGAGCTCTATCCGGTGCATAGTAGGTGGGTCAAAGGCCCAATGAAATGAAGGATTTCAAGTGAAATGATTTCTAGTTGACTTTGATGAATATTGAAATATGATACTTTTTATCGTGATATTTAAAGTAAATGGCTTGATATCATATGTCGTTATTACTCATGATCAGGACATGCATGATTTTGCTTACTAAGCATTGGCTTATGTAGTTCTTGCATTGTAGGTGAACTTGGAACTACATAGAGAGCATGGCTAGCTGTGGAGCTCCCACAGGATTCCAAAGTTCGATGTACATGGATGACGACCTGTAGGGTTATTTAGTAGGCTGCCATCTGTAGGGTTATATTTTGGAATCCTATATAGTGTACTTTTGAAATGGTCTATAGGCATGTTTATAAGCTCAAAATATATATGTTGGATTATGGCGATATGATTTTGGGTTTCGATATATTATATGATCATGTCACGGGTGATTAGAAGTTAACAAACTCGAAAAAAATTTTATGTAAAATTCTATATATAGGTTGTGTATAGATATCAATGTTAATTTGGGGGCGTGACAAAGAGTGGTATCAGGGCGAGGTTATAATTCTGTAGACTGTCCATGTACATGATCTTGGAATATGAAAGAGCAGAGCTATGCCAGTAAGTTTTATTTGTTGCATTATTTTTGCATATTTCATGAATGATATTGGCCAACCTTTATTTGCAGCCATGGTGAGAACCAAAGATGCTAGTAGTAGTAGAGCTAGAACTCTAGGGCAAGAGGCATCTGCTCAAGATGACAGTCGGGATGTTGTTATTGATAGGCATACAGAATTAGTTGTGCACCAATCTCAACAAATTCAACAATTAATACTACAAAGAGAAAGGGGAGAACAACAAAGGGCGGAATTCTTACAACTACAACAAAGGGCTGAACATATTGAGACAGTTGGAGAAAGATTTGGAAAACCAAACCCTCCAATAATTGAAGATGCATTAGATCCAACTGCAGCAGAGGATTGGTTGAGAACTTTAGAGAATATGTTCAGGTATACTAGAGTTTCAAAAGTAGAAAAGGTGGTTTGTGCATCCTTTATGCTACGAGGTAGTGCTGGACATTGGTGGGATACGATGAGTAACATTGAAGATGTAAATGCCATGACTTGGGAGATATTTAAAGAGTTATTTCATAATAAATATTTTACAGCTCCTGTTCGAGCCATGAAGATGAATGAATTTGTATAGTTAAGACAAGGAGGGATGACAGTGGGAGAGTATATTCGTAAGTTTGAACAACTATCCAGGTTTGCTACCTACATGGTTAATACTGAGGTACTAAAGGTAGAAAGATTTCTTGAGGGGCTAAGACCAGAACTATATAGAGATGTAAGCATGGCAGGAATCCTAGATGTTTCATATTCTCAAATTGCGGAGAGAGCCTTAGTTGCAGAACAAGCCGAACAAAGAATTAGTCGTGCTCAAGAGGCTCGTTGACAGTTTAGGCAAGGTCAAGGACAACATTGGCCTAGAAATGATAAGAAAAGGTCTTTCCAAGGACAGAATCAAAAGCTTAAGTTTCAACCGAGATAAGGACAACAACATTGGGATCAGGGCAAACATCCAAGGATAGATCAAGGAAAAGCCTCAACAACACAACCATCTTGTCCCAAATGTGGTGGACATCATACTGCAGCATGTCCTATAGAGACTAGAATATGTTATATTTGTGGAAAGATGGGACATCTTGCTAGAGCATGCCCAGGTAATCCAAACCCTATGGAGCAAAAGAAAGTGCTAGCTAGGGTGTTTACTATTACCAGATCTGATGTTGAGACAAATCCATCCGTGGTAACAGGTAAATTCTCTATTTTTGGCATTACAATACTTGTACTATTTGATTCTGGAGCCACACATTCATTTGTGTCTACTGAGTATGTGAGGAGGTTGGGTAGGACACCTAATATACAAGAGGTTAGTTATAGTGTAACTATTCCATCTGGAGATGTACAACAAACCAATCTAATTGTAAGAGCATGTGTGATCCCCATAGAAAATTGAGAGCTCTATGCAGATTTAATTGTGTTAGAAATGAAAGATTATGATATAATTTTCGGTATGGATTGGTTGTCAAAATATCAAGCTACTATAGATTGTATGAGGAAGTCAGTAACCTTTCAACCTTTGGGGAATGAGCCATTTACATTCATTGGGATCGAAAAAGGTTTTAGAGTTCCACCCATATCGGTATTGAAAGCACAAAAGTTACTATATAGTGGGTGTACAGGGTATTTGGTTAGTGTTAGTGCTATTGAAGCACAATACAATCCAAATCTTAGTGATGTGCCAGTGGCATAAGAATTTCCAGAGGTATTTCCTGATGATTAACCTAGGATACCTCCAGATCGTGAGATAGAGTTTGTAATTGATTTAATTTCAGGAACATCTCCAATTTCCAAGGCTCCATATAGAATGACCCCAACTGAACTAAAAGAGTTGAAGTTACAATTACAAGAGTTGTTAGATAAAGGTTTTATTAGACCTAGCTTTTCACCATAGGGTGCACCAGTATTGTTTGTTCGTAAAAAGGACGGTACTATGAGGCCGTGCATCGATTATCGAGAGTTGAATAAGGTGACAATTAAAAATAAATACCCATTACCGAGAATTGATGATTTGTTTGATCAACTTCAAGGTGCATCTGTATTTTCGAAGATTGATTTGCGATCTGGATACCATCAACTTAAAATAAAGGGAGATGACATTTCTAAGACAACATTTAGTACGAGATATGGTCATTATGAGTCTTTGGTAATGCCATTTGGGCTAACAAATGCCCTAGCAGCTTTTATGGATTTGATGAATAGAGTATTTGGAGACTTTCTCGATAAGTTTGTAATTGTATTTATTGATGATATCCTTATTTATTCTCGTACTAAGGAAGAACATGAGAAACACTTGAGAATAGTTCTGCAAGTCTTAAAGGACAAGCAGTGATATCATCCAGGAGTCGAGCCCGACGAAGGCAAGTGCGAGACGAGACCCGTTGATAATTGATGGTAGACCAATGATGCGATCAAGGGCAAAGCAAGTGAAACAAGCAATGGGATTGCTCGTTCAAGAAACCATTGATGGAACCATGTCCGGGACTCAAAATGGAGCAACTTTCATGTTCGGGTCAAAGGCCGAATCAACTTTGATCAATTTGTTATCAAGCGACGAAAGCGGAGGTTGAAAATGTTGGGAATCTACTTATACATGCACAGCGGAATTTAAAATTATTTCGATTCCCATCCAATAGATCTCATTGTGTTTGGTT
>NW_019267303.1:0-5929 GCF_002742605.1 Olea europaea var. sylvestris | reverse complement strand
TGATTGGAAACAAAAATCGCGCCAGGGGCAATTTCGTTATTTTTTGCAATGGTGTCGGAATGGGCTCAAATTTGACAGGTTTAGCGGGAACAAAAATCGCGCCGGGGGCAATTTCGTCATTTTTCGCGACGGTGTCGGAGTGGACTAAAATTTGACCGGTTGATCCGAAAAAAAATCGCGCCAGGGGCAATTTCGTCATTTTTCGCGACAGTGCCAGAATGGGCTCAAATTTGACAGGTTGATTGGAAACAAAAATCGCTCGGGGGGCAATTTCGTCAATTTTCGCGACGGTGTCGCAATGGGCTAAAATTTGATAGGTTGATCGGAAACAAAAATCGGGTCGGGGGCAATTTCGTCATTTTTCGCGATGGTGTCGGATTGGCCTCAAATTTGTCAGGTTGATCGGGAACAAAAACTGTGCCGTCGGTAATTTCGTCATTTTTCGCGACGGAGTCGGAATGGGCACAAATTTGACACGTTGATCGGGAACAAAAATCGCGCCGGGGGCAATTTCGTCATTTTTCGCGACTGCGTCGGAATGGGCTAAAATTCGACACGTTGTTCGGAAACAAAAATCGCGACGGGGGCAATGTCATCAATTTTCGCGACGCTGTCGCAATGTGCTAAAATTTAACCGGTTGATCGGAAACAAAAATCGGACCAGGGGCAATTTCGTCATTTTTCGCGACAGTGTCAAAATGGGCTCAAATTTGACAGGTTGATCGGAAACAAAAACCGCACTGGGGCAATTTCGTCAATTTTTGCGACGGTGTCGGAATGGGCTCAAATTTGACCGGTTGATTGGGAACAAAAATCGCGCCGGGGGCAATTTCGTCATTTTTTGCGAAGTTGGCGGAATGGGCTAAAATTTAACAGGTTGACCGGAAACAAAAATCGCGCCGGGGGCAGTTTTGTCATTTTTCGCGACGGTGTCGGAATGGGCTCAAATTTGACAGGTTGATCGGGAACAAAAATCGCGTCGAGGGCAATTTCCTCAATTTTCGCGACGGTGTCGCAATGGGCTAAAATTTGACCGGTTGATCGGAAACAAAAATCGCCCCAGGGGCAATTTCGTTGTTTTTCGCGACAGTGTCGGAATGGGCTAAAATTTGACCGGTTGATCGGAAACAAAAACCGCGCCAGGGGCAATTTTGTCATTTTTCGCAACTGTGTCGGAATGGGCTCAAATTCGACAGGTTTATCGGGAACAAAAATCGCGCCGGGGGCAATTTCGTCATTTTTCGCGACGGTGTCGGAATGGGCTCAAATTTGACCGGTTGATCGGGAACAAAAATCGCGCCGGGGGCAATTTCGTTGTTTTTCGCGACAGTGTCGGAATGGGCTAAAATTTGACCGGTTGATCGGAAACAAAAACCGCGCGGGGGCAATTTCGTCAATTTTCGCAACGGTGTCGGAATGGGCTCAAATTTGACCGGTTGATCGGGAACAAAAATCGCGCCGGGGGCAATTTCGTTGTTTTTCGCGACAGTGTCGGAATGGGCTAAAATTTGACCGGTTGATCGGAAACAAAAACCGCGCGGGGGCAATTTCGTCAATTTTCGCAACGGTGTCGGAATGGGCTCAAATTTGACCGGTTGATCGGGAACAAAAATCGCGCCGGGGGCAATTTCGTCATTTTTCGCGACTGTGTCGGTATAGGCTCAAATTTGATTGGTTGATCGGAAACAAAAACCGCGCCGGGGGCAATTGCGTCAATTTTCGCGACTGTGTGGGAATGGGCTGAAATTTGGCAGGTTGATCGGAAATAAAAATCGCGCTGGGAGCAATTTCATCATTAGTCGCGACGGTGTCTTAATGGGCCGAAATTTGGCCGGTTGATTGGAAACAAAATTAGCGCCAGGGGCAATTTTGTCATTTGTCGCCATGGTCTCCAAATGGACGGAAATTTGGCAGATTGACTGCAAACGAAAATTGCGCCGAGGGCAATTTAGTCATTTGTCGCAATGGTGTCGGAATGGGCTAAAATTTGACAAGTTGATCGGAAACAAAAAAATGCGCCAGGGACAATTTCGACATTTTTCGCGACGGTGTCTGAATTGGCTGAAATTTGGAAGGTTGATTGGAAACAAAAATCGCACAAGGGGCAATTTCGTCATTTGTCGCGACGGTGTTGGAATGGGTTGAAATTTGACAGGTTGATCGGAAACAAAAATCACGCAAGGGGCAATTTCGTCATTTGTCGCGACGATGTCGGAATGGGCTGAAATTTGAAAGGGTGATGGGAAACAAAAATCGCGCCAGGGGTAATTTCGTCATTTGTCCCGACGGGGTCGGAATGGGCTGAAATTTGACAGATTGATCGGAAATAAAAATCGCGCCAGGGGCAATTTCGTCATTTTTCACGACGATTTCAGAGTGGGCTGAAATTACACAGGTTGATCGAAAACAAAAACCGCGCTAGGGTCAATTTCGTCATTTTTGTAACGGTGTCAGAATGGGCAAAAATTTGGAAGGTTGATGGGAAACAAAAATCACGCTAGGGGCAATTTGGTCATATGTCGCGACAGTCCGAGAATGGTCGGAAATTTGGTTGATGGAATGGAAACAAAAATTGCGCCGTGGGCAATTTCGTCATTTTTCGCAATGGTGTCGGAATGGTCTAAAATTTGACGTGCTATCGGAAACAAAAAACGCGCCAGGGGCATTTTCGTCATTTGTTGCGACATTGTCGGAATGGGCTGAAATTTGACAGGTATCATCGAAAACAAAAATCTCGCCATGGGCAATTTCGTCATTTGTCGCGACGGCGTCGGAATGGGCTAAAATTTGACAGGTTGATCGGAAATGAAAATCACGCCAGGGGCAATTTCGTCATTTGTCGCGATGGTGTCTGAATGGGCTGAAATTTGGCAGGTTGATCGAAAACGAAAATCGCGCCAAGGACAATTTCGTCATTTGTCGCGACGGTGCCGGAATTGGCTAAAATTTGACAGGTTGATCGGAAACAAAAACCGTGCCAGAGGCAATTTCGTCATTTTTCGCGACGGTGTCAGAATGGGCTAAAATTTGGCAGGTTGATGGGAAACAAAAATACGCCAGGGGCAATTTCGTCATTTGTCACGACGGTGTTGGAATGGGCTAAAATTTGACAGGTTGATCGGAATCAAAATACGCGCCAGGGGTAATTTCGTCATTTGTCGTGACGGTGTCGGAATAGGCTAAAATTTGGCAGGTTGATCGGAAACAAAAATCGCGCCAGGGGCAATTTCGTCATTTTTCGCAACGGTGTCAGAATGGGCAAAAATTTGGAAGTTTGATGGAAGGCAAAAATCGTGCCAGGGGCAATTTCTTCATTTGTCATGACGGTGTCGGAATGGGATGAAATTTGACAGGTTGATCGGAAACAAAAGTCGCGCCGAGGGCAATTTCGTCATTTTTCGCGACGGTGTCAGATTGGGTTGAAATTTGGTAGGTTGATTGGAAACAAAAATCGCGCCAGGGGCAATTTCGTCATTTTTCGCGACGGTGTCAGATTGGGTTGAAATTTGGTAGGTTGATTGGAAACAAAAATCGCGCCAGGGGCAATTTCGTCATTTTTCGCGACGGTGTCAGATTGGGTTGAAATTTGGTAGGTTGATTGGAAACAAAAATCGCGCCAGGGGCAATTTCGTCATTAGTCGCGACGGTGTCTGTATGGGCCGAAATTTGGCCGGTTGATTGGAAACAAAATTAGCGCCAGGGGAAATTTTGTCATTTGTGGCCACGGTCTCAGAATGGACGGAAATTTGGCAGATTGACTGCTAACGAAAATTGCGCTGGGGGCAATTTCGTCATTTGTAGCAATGGTGTCGAAATGGGCTAAAATTTGATAAGTTGATCGGAAACAAAAAAACGCGCCAGGGGTAATTTCGACATTTTTCGCGACGGTGTCTGAATGGGCTGAAATTTGGCAGGTTGATTGGAAACAAAAATCGCAAGGGGCAATTTCATCATTTGTCGCGACGGTGTTGGAATGGACTAAAATTTGACAGGTTGATTGGAAACGAAAATCGTGCCACGGCCAATTTCGACATTTTTCGCGACGGTGTCCGAATGGGCTGAAATTTGGCAGGTTGATCGGAAACAAAAATCGCCCCAGGGGCAATTTCGTCGTTTGTTACGAAGGTGTCGGAATGGGCTAAAATTTGACAAGTTGATCAGAAACAAAAATTGCCCCAGGGACAATTTCGTCATTTGTCGCGACGGTGTCGGAATGGGCTAAAATTTGACAAGTTGATCGGAAACAAAAATCGTGCCAGGGGCATTTTCGTCATTTGTCGCGACGGTGTCGGAATGGGCTAAAATTTGACAGGTATCATCGGAAACAAAAATCGCTCTATGGGCAATTTGGTCATTTTTCGCAACGATGTCGGAATGGGCTGAAATTTGACAGGTTGATCGGAAACAAAAATCGTGTCAGGGGCAATTTCGTCATTTGTCGCGACGGTGTCGGAATGGACTAAAATTTGACAGCTTGATCAGAAATGAAAATCGTGCCAAATAAAATTTCTACAATTTTCGCGACAGTGTCCCAATGGGCTGAAATTTGGCAGGTTGATTGGAAACAAAAATCGCGTCAGGGGCTATTTCGTCATTTGTCGTGACGGTTCCGGAATGGGATGAAATTTGACATGTTGATCGGAAACAAAAATCACGCCAGGGCCAATTTCGACATTTTTCACGACGGTGTCCGAATGGGTTGAAATTTGGCAGGTTGATTGGAAACAAAAATCGCGCAAGGGGCAATTTCATCATTTGTCGCGACGGTGTCGGAATGGACTAAAATTTGACAGGTTGATTGGAAACGAAAATCGTACGACGGCCAATTTCGACATTTTTCGCGGCGGTGTCCGAATGGGCTGAAATTTGGCAGGTTGATCGGAAACAAAAATCGCGCCAGGGGCAATTTCGTCGTTTGTTGCGACGATGTCGGAATGGGCTAAAATTTGACAAGTTGATCAGAAACAAAAATTGCACCAGGGACAATTTCGTGATTTGTCGCGACGGTGTCGGAATGGGCTAAAATTTGACAAGTTGATCGGAAACAAAAATGGCGCCAGGGGCATTTTCGTCATTTGTCGCGACGATGTCGGAATGGGCTGAAATTTGACAGGTATCATCGGAAACAAAAATCGCGCAATGGGCAATTTGGTCATTTTTCGCGACGATGTCGGAATGGGCTGAAATTTGACAGGTTGATCGGAAACAAAAATCGTGCCAGGGGCAATTTCGTCATTTGTCGCGACGGTGTCGGAATGGACTAAAATTTGACAGGTTGATCAGAAATGAAAATCGTCCCAGATAAAATTTCTACAATTTTCGCGACAGTGTCAGAATGGGCTGAAATTTGGCAGGTTGATTGGAAACAAAAATCGCGCCAGGGGCAATTTCGTCATTTGTCGTGACGGTGCCGGAATGGGTTGAAATTTGACATGTTGATCGGAAACAAAAATCACGCCAGGGCCAATTTCGACATTTTTCACGACAGTGTCCGAATGGGTTGTAATTTGGCAGGTTGATTGGAAACAAAAATCGCGCCGAGGGCAATTTCGTCATTTGTCGCGACGGTGTCGGAATGGGCTGAAATTTGAAAGGGTGATGGGAAACAAAAATCGCGCCAGGGGTAATTTCGTCATCTGTCGCAAAGGTGTCGGAATGGACTAAAATTTGGCAAGTTGATCGGAAATGAAAATTCGCCAGGGAAAATTTCTACAATTTTCGCGATGGTGTCCGAATGGGCTGAAATTTGGTAGGTTGATTGGAAACAAAAATTGCGCCAGGGGCAATTTCGTCATTTGTCGCAACGGTGCCGGAATGGGCTTAAATTTGACAGGTTGATCGGAAACAAAATCGTGCCAGAGGCAATTTCGTCATTTTTCGCGACGGTGTCAGAATGGGCTAAAATTTGGCAGGTTGATGGGAAACAAAA
>NW_019267302.1:0-5930 GCF_002742605.1 Olea europaea var. sylvestris | reverse complement strand
CGCTACATTTCCAAAAAGTTCTTATGGGCCCAAACCGGACACCTTGTGCAAAAGTTACGCTCAATTCTTCGTCCGCCGACGATCCAAGCGTTCTAAATATGCAAGTGGTTATTCTTTTGAAAAATGGTCAAAATCCCTCGTACATCACGATGAAGTGGTGAGTTCAACCCAAAACGGTCGCTACATTTCCAAAAAGTTCTTACGGTCCAAAACGGACACCGTGTACAAAAGTTACGCTCAATTCTTCGTCCACCGACTCTCCAAGCGTTCTCAATATGCAAGCGCTCATTCCCTCAAAAAATGGGCTAAATCACTCGTACGTCACGATGAAGTCATGAGTTCAATCCAAAACGGTCGCTACATTTCCAAAAAGTACTTACTGGCCCAAAATTGACACCGCGTGCAAAAGTTGCGCTCAATTTTTCGTCCGTCGACTCTCCAAGCATTCTAAACATGCAAGTTCTAATTCTTTTTAAAAATTGCCAAAATCCATCGTACGTCACGACGAAGTGGAGAGTTCAATCCAAAACGGTCGCAACATTTCCAAAAAGGACTTATGGGCCCAAAACGGACACCGCGTGCAAAAGTTACGCTAAATTCTTCGTCCGTCGATTCGCCAAGCATTCTAAACATGCAAGTGCTAATTCTTTTGAAAAATCGCCAAAATCCCTCGTACGTCACAACAAAGTGGTGAGTTCAATCCAAAACGGTCGCTACATTTCCAAAAAGTTCTTATGGGCCCAAACCGGACACCTTGTGCAAAAGTAACGCTCAATTCTTCGTCCGCCGACTCTCCAACCGTTCTAAATATGCAAGTGTTCATTCTTTCAAAAAATGGCCAAAATCCCTCGTACGTCACGACGAAGTGGTGAAATCAATCCAAAACGGTCGCTACATTTCCAAAAAGTTCTTATGGGCCCAAAACAGACACCGTGTGCAAAAGTTACGCTCCATTCTTCGTCCGCCACCTCTCCCAGCGTTCTCAATTTACAAGCGTTCATTCCTTCAAAAAATGGCCAAAATCAGTCGCAGGTCACGACGAACTGGTGAGCTCAATCCAAAACGGTTGCTACATTTCCAAAAAGTACTTATGGGCCCAAAACGGACACTGCGTGCAAAAGTTGCGCTCAATTCTTCATCCGCCGACTCCCCAAGCATTCTAAATATGCAAGTGCTAATTCTTTTGAAAAATCGTCAAAGTCCCTCGTACGTCACGACGAAGTGGTGAGTTCAATCCAAAACGGTCGCTACATTTTCAAAAAGTTCTTATGGGCCCAAAACGGACACCGTGTGCAAAAGTTACGCTCAATTCTTCGTCTGCCGACTCTCTAAGCGTTCCCTATATACAAGTGCTCATTCCTTCGAAAAATGGCCAAAATCACTTGTACGTCACGATGAAGTGGTGAGTTCAATCCAAAACGGTCGCTACAATTCCAAAAAGTACTTATGGGCCCAAAACGGACACCGCGTGCAAAAGTTGAGCTCAATTCTTCGTCCGCCGACTCTCCAACCGTTCTAAATATGCAAGTACTCATTTTTTCGAAAAATGACCAAAATCCCTCATACGTCACGATGAAGTGGTGAGTTTAATCCAAAACGGTCGCTACATTTCCAAAAAGTTCTTACGGGCCCAAAACGGACACCGTGTGCATAACTTACGCTCAATTCTTCGTCCGTCGACTCTCCTAGCGTTCTCAATATACAAGCGCTCATTCCTTCGAAAAATGGCCTAAATCCCTCATACGTCACGATGAAGTGGTGAGTTTAATCCAAAACGGTCGCTACATTTCCAAAAAGTTCTTACGGGCCCAAAACGGACACCTTGTGCAAAAGTAACGCTCAATTCTTCGTCCGCCGACTCTCCAACCGTTCTAAATATGCAAGTACTCATTTTTTCGAAAAATGGCCAAAATCCCTCGTACGTCACGACGAATTGGTGAGATCAATCCAAAACGGTCGCTGCATTTTCAAATAGTTCTTATGGGCCCAAAATGGACACCGTGTGCAAAAGTTACGCTCAATTCTTCGTCCGCCATCTCTCCAAGCGTTCTCAATATACAAGCGCTCATTCCTTCAAAAAATGGCCAGAATCACTCGCACGTCACGACGAAGTGGTGAGCTCAATCCAAAACGGTCGCTACATTTCGAAAAAGTACTTATGGGCCCAAAACGGACACCGCGTGCAAAAGTTGCGCTCAATTCTTCGTCCGTCGACTCTCCAAGCATTCTAAATATGCAAGTGCTAATTCTTTTGAAAAATGGTCTAAATCCCTCGTACGTCACGATGAAGTGGTGAGTTCAATCCAAAATGGTCGCTACATTTCTAAAAAGTTCTTATTGGCCCAAAACGGACACCGTGTGCAAAAGTTACGCTCAATTCTTAGTCCGCCGACTCTCCATGCGTTCTCAATATACAAGCGCTCATTCCTTCCAAAAATGGCCAAAATAACTCGTACGTCATGACGAAGTGGTGAGTTAAATCCGAAACGGTCGCTACATTTTCGAAAAGTACTTATGGGCCCAAAACGGACACCGCGTGCAAAAGTTACGCTCAATTCTTCGACCGCCGACTCCCCAAGCATTCTAAATATACAAGTGCTAATTCTTTTGAAAAATCGTCAAAATCCCTCGTACGTCACGACGACGTGGTGAGTTCAATCCAAAACGGTCGCTACGTTTCCAAAAAGTTCTTATGGGCCCAAAACGGACACCGTGTGCAAAACTTACGCTCAATTCTTCGTCCGTCGACTCTCCAAGCGTTCTCAATATACAAGCGCTCATTCCTTCGAAAAATGGCCTAAATCCCTCGTATGTCACGATGAAGTGGTGAGTTCAATCCAAAACGATCGCTACATTTCCAAAAAGTTCTTATGGGCCCAAAACGGACACCGTGTGCAAAACTTACGCTCAATTCTTCGTCCGTCGACTCTCCAAGCGTTCTCAATATACAAGCGCTCATTCCTTCGAAAAATGGCCTAAATCCCTCGTATGTCACGATGAAGTGGTGAGTTCAATCCAAAACGATCGCTACATTTCCAAAAAGTTCTTATGGGCCCAAAACGGACACCGTGTGCAAAACTTACGCTCAATTCTTCGTCCGTCGACTCTCCAAGCGTTCTCAATATACAAGCGCTCATTCCTTCGAAAAATGGCCAAAATCACTCGTACGTCACGACAAAGTTGTGAGTTCAATCCAAAACGGTCGCTACATTTCCAAAAAGTACTTATGGGGCCAAAACGGACACCGCGTGCAAAAGTTGCGCTCAATTTTTTGTCCGCCGACTCTCCAAGCATTCTAAACATGCAAGTTCTAATTCTTTTGAAAAATTGCCAAAATCCATCGTACATCACGATGAAGTGGAGAGTTCAACCCAAAACGGTCGCTACATTTCCAAAAAGTACTTATGGGCCCAAAACGGACACCGCGTGCAAAAGTTGAGCTCAATTCTTCGTCCGCCGACTCTCCAAGCAATCTAAATATTCAAGTGCTAATTCTTTTGAAAAATGGCCAAAATCCCTCGTACGTCATGATGAAGTGGTGAGTTCAATCCAAAACGATCGCTATATTTCCAAAAAGTTCTTATGGGCCCAAAACGGACACCGTGTGCAAAACTTACGCTCAATTCTTCGTCCGTCGACTCTGCAAGCGTTCTCAATATACAAGCACTCATTCCTTCAAAAAATGGCCTAAATCCCTCGTACGTCACGACGAAGTGGTGAGTTCAATCCAAAACGGTCGCTACATTTCCAAAAAGTTCTTATGGGCCCAAAACGGACACCGTGTGCAAAAGTTACGGTCAATTCTTCGTCTGCCGACTCTCCAAGCATTCTCAATATACAAGCGCTCATTCCTTTAAAAAATGGCCAGAATCCCTCGTACGTCACGACGAAGTGGTGAGCTCAATCCAAAACGGTCGCTGCATTTCCAAATAGTTCTTATGGGCCCAAAATGGACACCGTGTGCAAAAGTTACGCTCAATTCTTCGTCCGCCATCTCTCCAAGCATTCTCAATATACAAGCGCTCATTCCTTTAAAAAATGGCCAGAATCACTCGCACGTCACGACGAAGTGGTGAGCTCAATCCAAAACGGTCGCTACATTTCGAAAAAGTACTTATGGGCCCAAAACGGACACCGCGTGCAAAAGTTGCGCTCAATTCTTCGTCCGTCGACTCTCCAAGCATTCTAAATATGCAAGTGCTAATTCTTTTGAAAAATGGTCAAAATCCCTCGTACGTCACGATGAAGTGGTGAGTTCAATCCAAAATGGTCGCTACATTTCCAAAAAGTTCTTATGGGCCCAAAACGGACACCGTGTGCAAAAGTAACGCTCAATTCTTCGTCCGTCGACTCTCCAACCGTTCTAAATATGCAAGTGCTCATTCTTTCGAAAAATGGCCAAAATTCCTCATACGTCATGACGAAGTGGTGAGATCAATCCAAAACGGTCGCTGCATTTCTAAAAAGTTCTTATGGGCCCAAAACGGACACCGCGTGCAAAAGTTGGCTCAATTCTTCGTCCGTCGACTCTCCAACCGTTCTAAATATGCAAGTGCTCATTCTTTCGAAAAATGGCCAAAATTCCTCATACGTCATGACGAAGTGGTGAGTTAAATCCGAAACGGTCGCTACATTTCCAAAAAGTTCTTACGGGCCCAAAACGGACACCGTGTGCAACACTTACGCTCAATTCTTCGTACGCCGGCAATCCAAGCGTTCCAAATATGCAGGGGCTCATTCTTTCGAAAAATGGCCAAAATTCCTCATACGTCATGACGAAGTGGTGAGTTAAATCCGAAACGGTCGCTACATTTCCAAAAAGTTCTTACGGGCCCAAAACGGACACCGTGTGCAACACTTACGCTCAATTCTTCGTACGCCGGCAATCCAAGCGTTCCAAATATGCAGGGGCTCATTCTTTCGAAAAATGGCCAAAATTCCTCATACGTCATGACGAAGTGGTGAGTTAAATCCGAAACGGTCGCTACATTTCCAAAAAGTTCTTACGGGCCCAAAACGGACACCGTGTGCAAAAGTTACGCTCAATTCTTCGTCCGTCGACTGTCCAAGCGTTCTCAATATACAAGTGCTCATTCCTTCAAAAAATGGCAAAAATCACTCGTAAGTCATGACGAAGTGGTGAGTTCGATCCAAAACGGTCGTTACATTTCCAAAAAGTTCTTATGGGCCCAAAACGGACACCGTGTGCAAAAGTTACGTTCAATTCTTCGGCCGCCGACTCTCCAAGCGTTCTAAGTATGCAAGTGCTTATTCTTTTGAAAAATGGCCAAAATCCCTCGTACGTCATGATGAAGTGGTGAGTTCAATCCAAAACGGTCGCTACATTTCCAAAAAGTTCTTATGGGCCCAAAACGGACACCGTGTGCAAAAGTTACGCTCAATTCTACGTCCGCCGACTCTGCAAGCGTTCTCATTATACAAGCGCTCATTCCTTCGAAAAATGGCCTAAATAACTCGTACGTCACGATGAAGTCATGAGTTCAATCCGAAACGGTCGCTACATTTCCAAAAAGTACGTATGGGCCCAAAATGGACACCGCGTGCAAAAGTTGCGCTCAATTCTTCGTCCGTCGACTCTCCAAGCGTTCTCAATATACAAGCGCTCGTTCCTTCGAAAAATGGCCAAAATCATTCGTACGTCACGTCGAAGTGGTGAGTTCAATCCAAAATGGTCGCTACATTTCCAAAAAGTACTTTTGGGCCCAAAACGAACACCGGTGAAAAAGTTGGCTCAATTCTTCGTCCGTCGATTCAACAAGCATTCTAAATATGCAAGTGCTAATTTTTTTGAAAAATCGCCAAAATCTCTCGTACGTCACGATGAATTGGTGAGTTCAATCCAAAATGGTTGCTACATTTCCAAAAAGTTCTTATGGGCCCAAAACGGACACCGTGTGCAAAAGTTACGC
>NW_019267301.1:0-5932 GCF_002742605.1 Olea europaea var. sylvestris | reverse complement strand
AAATGACGAAATTGCGCCCGGATAAATTTTTGTTTCCGATCAACCTGTCAAATATGACCCCATTCCAACACCGTCGTGGAAAACGACGAAAATACCCCCGACGAGATTTTTGTTCTCGTTCAACCTGTCAAATTTGAGCCCATTCCGACTCCGTCGCGAAAAATGACAAAATTGCCCCCTGCGAGATTTTTGTTTCGGATCAACCTGTCAAATTTGAGACCGTTCCGACACCTTTGTGAAAATGACGAAATTGCCCCTGGCGTGGTTTTTGTTTCCGATCAACCTGTCAAATTTGAGCCCATTCCGACTCGATCGCAAAAAATGACGAAATTGCCCCCGGCGCGATTTTTGTGTCCAATCAACCTGTCAAATTTGAGCCCATTCCGACATCGTCGCGAAAAATGACGAAATTGCCCCCTACGAGATTTTTGTTCCCGGTCAAGCTATCAAATTTGAGCCCATTCCGACTCCGTCGCGAAAAATGACAAAATTGCCCCCTGCGAGATTTTTGTTTCCGATCAACCTGTCAAATTTGAGACCGTTCCGACACCTTCGTGAAAATGAAGAAATTGCCCTTGGCGTGGTTTTTGTTTCTGATCAACCTGTGAAATTTGAGCCCACTCAGACTCCGTCGCGAAAAATGACGAAAGTGCCCCTGGCCAAATTTTTATTTCCGATCAACCTGTCAAATTTTAGCCCATTCCGACTCCGTCGCGAAAAATGACGAAATTGCTCCCGGCGCGGTTTTTGTTTACGATAAATCTGTCAAATTTGAGCCCATTCCGACATCGTCGTGAAAAATGACGAAATTGCCCCCGACGAGATTTTTGTTCCAGGTCAACCTGTCAAATTTGAGCCCATTCCGACTCCATCGCGAAAAATGACAAAATTGCCCCCTGCGAGATTTTTATTTCGGATCAACCTGTCAAATTTGAGACCGTTCCGACACCTTTGTGAAAATGACGAAATTGCCCCTGGCGTGGTTTTTATTTCCGATCAACCTGTCAAATTTGAGCCCATTCCGACTCGATCGCAAAAAATGACGAAATTGCGTACGGATAAATTTTTGTTTCCGATCAACCTGTCAAATATGAGCCCATTCCGACACCGTCGTGGAAAATGACGAAATTGCCCCCGACGAGATTTTTGTTCCCGGTCAACCTGTCAAATTTGAGCCCATTCCGACTCCGTCGCGAAAAATGACAAAATTGCCCCCTACGAGATTTTTGTTTCGGATCAACCTGTCAAATTTGAGACCGTTCCGACACCTTCGTGAAAATGACGAAATTGCCCCTGGTGTGGTTTTTGTTTCCGATCAACCTGTCAAATTTGAGCCCGTTCCGACTCCGTCGTGAAAAATGACGAAAGTGCCCCTGGCCAGATTTTTATTTCCGATCAACCTGTCAAATTTTAGCCCAATCCGACCCCGTCGCGAAAAATGACGAAATTGCGCACGAATTAATTTTTGTTTCTGATCAACCTGTCAAATATGAGCCCATTCCGACACCGTCGTGGAAAATGACGAAATTGCCCCCGACGAGATTTTTGTTCCAGGTCAACCTGTCAAATTTGAGCCCATTCCGACTCCGTCGCGAAAAATGACATAATTGTCCCCTGCGAGATTTTTGTTTTGGATCAACCTGTCAAATTTGAGACCGTTCCGACACCTTCGTGAAAATGACGAAATTGCCCCTGGCGTGGTTTTTGTTTCCGATCAACCTGTCAAATTTGAGCCCATTCCGACTCCGTCGCAAAAAATGACGAAATTGCTCCCGGCGCGATTTTTGTTTACGATCAATCCGTCAAATTTGAGCCCAATCCGACCCCTTCGCGAAAAATGACGAAATTCCCCCCGACGAGATTTTTGTTCCCGATCAACCTGTCAAATTTGAGACCGTTCCGACACCTTCGTGAAAATGATGAAATTGCCCCTGGCGCGATTTTTGTTCCCGATCAACCTGTCAAATTTGAGACCGTTCCGACACCTTCGTGAAAATGATGAAATTGCCCCTGGCGCGATTTTTGTTCCCGATCAACCTGTCAAATTTGAGACCGTTCCGACACCTTCGTGAAAATGACGAAATTGCCCCTGGCGTGGTTTTTGTTTCCTATCAACCTGTCAAATTTGAGCCCATTCCGACACCGTCTTGCAAAATGACGAAATTCCCCCCGGATCGATTTTTGTTTCCGATCAATCTATCAAATTTGAGCCAATTCCGACACCGTCGTGAAAAATGATGAAATTGCCCCTGGCACGATTTTTGTTCCCGATCAACCTGTCAAATTTGAGCCCATTCTGACTCCGTCGCGAAAAATTACGAAATTGCCTCTTGCGCGATTTTTGTCTCCGATCAACCTGTCAAATTTGAGCCCATTCCGACTCCGTCGC
Organism: Olea europaea var. sylvestris; assembly: GCF_002742605.1. Taxonomy (NCBI): domain Eukaryota; kingdom Viridiplantae; phylum Streptophyta; class Magnoliopsida; order Lamiales; family Oleaceae; genus Olea; species Olea europaea. The sequence goes on along the minus strand of NW_019267301.1, from coordinate 3,543 downwards.
GAAAAATGACGAAACTGCCCCTGGCCCGATTTTTATTTCCAATCAACCTGTCAAATTTTAGCCCATTCCGACACCGTCGCAAAAAATGACAAAATTACCCCGGACTCGATTTTTGTTTCCGATCAGCCTGTCAAATTTGAGCCCATTCCGACACCGTTGCGAAAAATACGAAATTGCCACCGGCGAGATTTTTGTTCCCGGTTAACCTGTCAAATTTGAGCCCATTCCGACTCCGTCGGGAAAAATGACGAAATCCCCCCGGATCGATTTTTGTTTCCGATCAACATGTCAAATTTGAGCCCATTCCGACACCTTCGTAAAAATGACGAAATTGCCCCTGGCGTGGTTTTTGCTTCCGATCAACCGATCAAATTTGAGCCCATTCCGACTCCGTCGCAAAAAATGACGAAATTGCTCTCGGCGCGATTTTTGTTTACGATCAACCCGTCAAATTTGAGCACAATCCGACACCGTCGCGAAAAATGACGAAATTACCCCAGGCGTGGTTTTTGTTTCCGATCAACCTGTCAAATTTGAGCCCATTCTGACACCGTCGCGAAAAATGACGAAATTGCCTCTAGCGCGATTTTTGATCCCGATCAACCTGTCAAATTTGAGCCCATTCCAACCCCGTCGCGAAAAATGACGAAATTGCCCCGACGCGATTTTTATTCCCGATCAACCTTTCAAATTTTAGCCCATTCCAACACCGTCGCGAAAAATGGCGAAATTGCCCCGGGATAAACTTTTGTTTCCGATCAACCTGTCAAATTTGAGCCCATTCCGACACCGTCTCGAAAAATGACGAAATTGCCCCTTGCGAGATTTTTGTTCCCGATCAATCTGTCAAATTTGAGCGAATTCTGATTCCGTCGCAAAAAATGACAAAATTTCCCCTGGATCGATTTTTGTCAAATTTGAGCCCATTCCGACTCGGTCGCGAAAAATGACGAAATTGCCCCCGGCGCAATTTTTGTGTCCAATCAACCTGTCAAATTTGAGCCCATTCCGACATCGTTGGCAAAAATGATGAAATTGCCTCCGGCGAGATTTTTGTTCCCGGTCAAGCTGTCAAATTTGAGCCCATTCCGACTCCGTCGAGAAAAATGACTAAATTGCTCCCGGCGCGATTTTTGTTTACGATCAATTTGTCAAATTTGAGCCAAATCCGACCCCGTGCGATTTTGGTTTTCGATCAACCTGTCAAATTTGAGACCATTCCGACACCTTCGTGAAAATGACGAAATTGCCCCTGGCGTGGTTTTTGTTTCCGATCAACCTGTCAAATTTGAGCCCATTCCGACTCCGTCGAGAAAAATGACTAAATTGCTCCCGGCGCGATTTTTGTTTACGATCAATTTGTCAAATTTGAGCCAAATCCGACCCCGTCACGAAAAATGACAAAATTGCGCACGGATAAATTTTTGTTTCCGATCAACCTGTCAAATTTGAGCCCATTCCGACATCGTCTCGGAAAATGAGGAAATTGCCCCCGACGAGATTTTTGTACCCGGTCAACCTGTCAAATTTGAGCCCATTCCGACTCCGACGCAAAAAATGACGAAATTGCCCTTGCGCGATTTTTGTTTCCGATCAACCTGTCAAATTTGAGCCCATTCTGACACCTTCGTGAAAATGACGAAATTGCCCCTCGCGTGGTTTTTGTTTCCGATCTACCAGTCAAATTTGAGCCCATTCCGACTCCGTCGCGAAAAATGACGAAATTGCTCCCGGCGCGATTTCTGTTTACGATCAATCTGTCAAATTTGAGCCCAACCCGACCCCATAGCGAAAAATGACGAAATTGACCTCGATGCGGTTTTTGTTTCCGATCAACCTGTCAAATTTGAGCCCATTCCGACACAGTCGCGAAAAATGACGAAATTGCCCCCGGCCCGATTTTTTATTCCGATCGACCTATCAAATTTGAGCCATTCCGACACCGTCGTGAAAAATGACAAAATTACCCCTGGCCCGATTTTTTGTTTCCGATATACTTGTCAAATTCTAGCCCATTCCGAGATCGTCGCGAAAAATGAGGAAATCGCCCCCGCTGCAATTTTTGATTCCGATCAACCGGCCAAATTTCGTCCCATTCCGACATCGTCGCGAAGAATGACGAAATTGCTCCCGACGCGATTTTTGTTTACGATCAACCTGTCAAATTTGAGCCCAATCCGACACCGTCGCGAAAAATGACGAAATTGCCCTCGGATAAATTTTTTGTTTCTGATCAACCTGTCAAATTTGAGTCCATTCCGACACTGTCGCGAAAAATGACGAAATTGCCCCTGGCGCGATTTTTGTTTCCGATCAACTAGTCAAATTTGAGCCCATTCCGACACCGTCGCGAAAAATGACGAAAATGCCCCTGGCGCGATTTTTGTTCCAGATCAACCTTTCAAATTTAAGCCCATTCCGACCCCGTCGGGAAAAATGATGAAATTCCCCACGGATCGATTTTTGTTGCCGATCAATCTGTCAAATTTGAGCCAATTCCGACACCATCGCGAAAAATGACGAAATTGCCCCTGGCGCGATTTTTGTTCCCGATCAACCTGTCAAATTTGAGCCCATTTTGACTCTGTCGCGAAAAATTACGAAATTGCCTCAGGCGCGATTTTTGTTTCCGATCAACATATCAAATTTGAGCCCATTCCGACACCGTCGAGAAAAACGACGAAATTGCCCCTGGTGAGATTTTTGTTTCCGATCAACATATCAAATTTGAGCCCATTCCGACACCGTCGCGAGAAATGACGAAATTGCCCCCGGCGCGATTTTTGTTTCCCATCAATCTGTCAAGTTTTAGCCGATTTCGACACCGTCGCGAAAAATGACGAAATTGCCCCTGGCGCGATTTTTGTTCCCAATCAACCTGTCAAATTTGAGCCCATTTCGACTTCGTCACGAAAAATGACGAAATTCTCCCCGGATCGATTTTTGTTTCCGATCAATCTGTCAAATTTGAGCCAAATCCGACACCTTCGCGAAAAATGACAAAATTGCCCCACTCGCGATTTTGTTCCCGATCAACCTGTCAAATTTGAGCCCATTCTGACTCCGTCGCGAAAAATTACGAAATTGCCTCTTGCACGGTTTTTGTTTCCGATCAACCGGTCAAATTTGAGCTCATTCCGACTCCGTCGCGAAAAATGACGAAATTGCCCATGACCAAATTTTTGTTCCCTATCAACATGTCAAATTTGTGCCCATTCCGCCTCGGTCGCGAACAATGACGAAATTGCCGCTGGCGCGATTTTTTTTTTCCGATCAACCTGTCAAATTTGACCCCATTCCGACTCCGTCGTAAAAAAAGACGAAATTGCCCCGGCGCGATTTTTATTTCCGATCAACCTGTCAAATTTGAGCCCATTCCGACTCCGTCGCGAAAAATGACGAAATTTCCCCCGGCGAGATTTTGGTTCCCGGTCAACCTGTCAAATTTGAGCCCATTCCAACTCCGTCGCGAAAAATGACGAAATTGCCCCTGCGCGATTTTTGTTTCCGATCAACCTGTCAAATTTGAGCCCATTCCGACAC
>NW_019267300.1:0-5932 GCF_002742605.1 Olea europaea var. sylvestris | reverse complement strand
AATTTGTTATCTTAGTGCTTGTTTCAATAGAAGCAACGCCTCTATCACAAAGAATCGATGGTGTTGGTTGGGGTGGGCGCATCCCACAACTATTTTTTTTTTTTAGCTCACCATGACACAAAATGAGCTATTTTCTCGCTGACATGATTAGACGATAGTTCGTTAATGAACACACTTTAACCCTTTTTTCTTTTCAATACTATTGATCATTGCCATTACGTTCATTCGAGGAAAGTTTATGAAGAAACTAATTTGAGAAACCCTAAACTTTCATAAACACCACTCGAGAGCAAGAAGGAATAACAAAATCAGAAAGAGAAAATTCAACATAGTTCAGGGATAGATACACAGACAGAATTAATGTTGGAAATCATTGTGAACAGGTCTTCTTCTCCTAGGTACAGAGTAATCTAAAGACAAAAACTGGTCAGCCTGAGGCACCCCCTCTTGTCTTTCAGTATGCTTATGTTCACTCCAAAACAATCTCGTAAAACCTGCAAGTATAAGAACAGAATATACCACCATAAAGAGAAAAATTGTCTTGAAAAGCTTCACAGTGATCCTTCTTCAATGAAAAAATAACCAAAATATGACTTTTTCCCGAAAGGAAAAGTCGTTCAAAGTGAAATTTCTTGTAGTGAAGGTATACACATGTGTGTATGTAAACGTAGAATGAACTAAAGAATGGAGCTGCATGTTCAAGATTTCACCTGAAGTACGCGATTCAGCAGGTAAATGCTGTTGCTGAATGAGTAAACAGAGACAAACGATGATCTTCAGGGTACTAACGCTTTCCATATTTGTTTCTCCCTCTATTGTGTAGGCATTTGTTTATATATTTATATATATATGTACTTGTGTGTGTATATGTTTATTTAAAAAAAAGGTTGAACCCCAACTTTGAGGGCCCCATCGCCCCGTCCCTAGAGCTTTGTGACGGAGTTAAATCGCGGAATATGTCCCAACAGGTCAGGGAACAAGAGCTGCCTGTACACTGTACCTACAACGTGTCCAATTCTATGTCTCAGGAATCGAATCCCCACACTGCGACTGCTAGCAAGGTATGAGATAACCTCACTCCCGTCCTTTGCACGACTAGACTATGTCTCGGGGGGCAAGTGTATATGTTTATTTATTTATATAGCGTATCAGGTTAAATTTTATGGTGTCTAATTTATTCTCGATTAAAGGCATGCGTACACGTTTGTCATCAATTTCTAAACGCATGCATGATCCATATTTGTACCTTTTGATCTTTCCATTTCTATTCAATGGATCAAGATTAGCTGTCCAGCTTCTTGGCTGGTAGTGTAGTATTGGTGTAAAGCATAGTTATAAAATCCGGCCAGATCTGGCCGGTCGGACTGGAAAATCGATGAATCGGGCTCTTCTCCGAGCCATATAGATTAATTTAGTGCATATTTGGTATTGATTTGTATTGATTTTTCACCAAAAAAAATCAATTTTTTGACAATTATTTTACCATTCAAGTCTTCAATACTGACTTCTTCTTTTACAAGTGGGACCCACTTATATCTCAAACTGTCAGAAAATAAATTCTCAAAATCATTACTGAACAAGTCTTTAATAAGAATGTACATGACTCAATCAAAAATCGACTTTGATCGAGAAAATCGCTAGTTTTAATATAAAATCGACGGCCCGATTTACTAGTTTTCAAAATTGCCTTTTAAAAGTTTGAAGGTCCATGGAATTGAAACTTAGACCTCCAAGAAAAATATTTAGCTCCTCAACGTTGGAGTAGTAAAGTAATTTAATAATTTATATTTCCAACAACTTATATGTATGCAATGAATCATATATAATAGTAAAAATTGCAACAGTGGTCCCTATCCTTTTCGCTTTTTGTAAACTTTATCTTAACCTTCATTTTGTGCCAACAAAGGTCCTTAACCTTTTATAAATATGCACTTGAAGTCCATCTGGACGGTAACCGTCCAAAACACCGTTAGTTGACCTGAAAAATTCCTTGAACTATCTCTACCAAGACGATTTTATTAGATGTTGATTCTTTAATTTTTTAGGTCAACTGACGGTGTTTTGAATGGTTTCTATCCATATGGACATCAAGTACATATTTGTGAAAGGTTAGTAACCTCCGCTGGTACAAAATGAAGGTTACGATAAAGTCTGCAAAAAATAAAAAGATTAGGGATCGCTGCTGCAATTTTCCCTATTATATAGCTTTTCTAGAAGTATTTTTTTTTCATATAAAAAAATTTGGTCCAACCTTTTACTTTATTTTATAGACCTAAATAATTAGTGAAAAATAACTTAAAAATATATATAATTTTCCTTTTTTTCTTTTTTTTTTTAGAGTTAATTGTTCCAATGGTCACTGAATGTAGGTCCATGTCTTTGATTGGTCACTGAAATTTAAAATGTCAAATTCTGGTCACTGAACTTAGGTCCATGTCTTTTAATTATTATTATTTTTTTAATAGATTTTTATGCAATAACTCACTGGTCCAACTATTAATCCATCAGTTCAACCACTAACTCAAGACCCAATACCTTGTTCAGTTGGGGCCTAATAACTATGGTGTAAAGTAAGTCATATGGTTTGTGTTTCTTCATCTCATGTTAGATTCAACCCTATTTGGTTCAATTAAAATAAGATAAATATATTTTGATAGAAGTTGATAAAAATATGATTGATGAATTGATAAAAGTTGTGAATACCATAAAATTCGTGATTAAAAAACACTTTGATGAAAAATGAATTTTTTAACTTATAAATAATTATTTAAATTATAAAGTAATTATTTATTTATTTATTAACATATAATTTCAGTTAGCCCCTTTTTGACAACCATTAAATATAACATTTCTTTCTCAATCTCCTTTTAAACCATACATTCTCAAGATAAAGTATTTGTACGTAAATTCTAATTTTTTCTTACTTTTTAATCACATATTTTCCACTAAAAAAAAAAAGAATCATTTTAATGATTGTCAAGCAGGGGCTTAATGTATTTATATTTACAAGTTAGTTTGAACAAAATATGTTTGTTGGAATAATTATTTTACATAAATTCAAAATCCAATGATTCTCTATATTGAGAAATATGACCAAAATTATACCACGTGTTCGGAAAATCTCATAAGCACCGTTTTCCCAACTCTCATAATATCGGCTAACAAAACGGTCAAAATGTTAGTTTGATGCCCATTCTTCGAGTAATATTCTGTAAAATTACATTATGAATTTACGTTCGTTTATTCATGTGTTATAATTTGAAGTGATTGTCTAAGGTTCCATGATCATAAGGGATGTCACACAAATTGTATACTCGATGGATCGGGTATAGTAAGACACAATTTGTGATATGATCAAAATTATGTCGTTCACAATCGGTTCATAAAGTTGGACGCTTTATGTTGATAAGATTGTATTGTTCTTATTAAGATTTGTCTAGATCTTGAAGTAGGAACAATAATGTGTTTTGATACACATTGAACGGGACCGCGTAGATGACTCATTTGTGACCTTTTGAAATGAGACTTTACTTGATTATCAAACAGGTCACCTAAATCCTGAGTGAGTAATGTACCTTTGATTGCTAGTTCAAGTTCTTTGAGGTACCAACGAGCGAAGTCTTAAATGAAAGATTGATCTCGGTGCTTTGGGAATTGGGTCGAAACAATTAGAGATCATATACTTACAATATTGGAATCCATTAATCATTGAGAAAAGACGATCGTCACTCTCTAAGTATTTTCCTAGGCAAATTGAATCTGAGTTCAGTAGATCGACGATGAAATCGTTGGACTTTACATTGTGATTTGATCACAACGAATTTGCCGTATGAAAATGGGACTTAGAGGGTAATACATGTTGAAGGGCAAAACGGTCATTTTGTCAGTTTCAACATATTGACAGTTAAATGGGGGTTGACTTGTGGAACGATAATCAGAGGATATTGTTATTGGATCATAATTTGTTTCTATAACTATCACTCGACTCGAGAGTGCAAGTAGAATAAGCCGGGATCAATAGATGTATCTCAACTAGTCAAGAATTGGCCCAATTGAAAACATCTATTGGAGCTCGGGTCATGTGAGTCCAATTAGATCCCTCTCTTGGCTCCAATAAAAAATGTGTGACTTAATTGGCCTACTACAATAAAGTTTAAGTAAATTTGTGCAATTTTCAAACCCTAATAGGTCATTATAAATATGTACTTTATTGGCATATTTTGGTTTGATTTTAGGGTTAGCCACTTTCCACATTCCCCAAAAAGGAATAACACTTACTGGAAAACAAGGGAGAAGATCTAAGAGAGGAAGCAATTGGTTAGGTCATTAATAGCTCCTTCAAAAAAGTTATCATCTCCCCTTTATATATGAGAATTTTATAATCCAATGATCTCAAAGTCAATTAAATCCTTATTTACATGATTTTAATCTTCAAAGGAAAATTAATTTCCTATTGTGATGATTAAAATTCATTAACCAACACAAAGCCGATTCACAAACTCCCAAACACTCCCTAAGACGCCAAACAATTTTCTTCGACATTTGAGGATCAAGCTTTCAATTTTTATAAATCTTGAATTTTTATTGAAGATCAGGCCCAAAAAATTGTTAATAAGTCAAGTGTTTTGCATGTAATGTAAATGTTTTACTTGAAGAAGACAAGATACCCTAACTTTAAAAATTGAAATCGGAGAAGAGAAAAATTTCTTACACCCCAATCCCATACGCCCACTCCTAGTCTGCCCTTGCCTTCCTCTTCTACTTCATCAAATCTCAATCCAGGTGGAGGTTACTGCAACGTGGAACGAGGACGACATTTGACAAATTCGTGGAGGGCGACTATAAGGAATTTTTCTAATTACACGGTTGGCACGAGTAGATCAAGATCTTTTAATTTATTTTAGGCACAAATTCAAATTATCTAGCACGCTGAGAAAAAAAGAAAAAAAAAGAGAGAACACAAAGAATTTTTCGTCGTTACGGCATAGATGTTCAGCCCATCTAAGGACCAATTCAAGGAAAAGACGTCACGTGGGGGTGAGGGAGTGAATTCCATGAAAAAATTTTGGTATCAAACAAGCAAAAAGTTGGAAAATGAAAAATCCCATGAAAAATTTTCCATATCAAACAGGGCATAAATGTGGAGTAATAGAAAGAGGCAGAGCTTTTTGTTGAGGACAGGGATATGTGAGAAAATATTGTGTGATCATCGACTGAACACTTCGTATGTATGAGAGTATGATACACGAACCCACGCTGCATCCAATGGCGAAGCGGTTGCCACATGTTACCATCTCAACAAAAGTGTCACTTTCATTTAGGTTATAATTGAGAAACATGTTTTCTCTAACAAGTGCATCAAATTAAGCAACACTTTATTAGCCAAGCACTATCCACAAGAATGGAAAGTGTGGGGCAAGGCTGAGCGAGCCAACTCATACAGGTCGTGGGTCCACCTGCTTTTTTTTTTCTTTTCTTTTGTAATTATGTCATTATACCTCTTATAAAATATCACGTGGATTAGACGTGACAAGTTAACCATAATGTTTTTTTTTCTCAAAAAATTCTAATCCTGACCAATCGAAAATTGGGGTTGGGCTTACTACATTTGTCCTCCTTATGGGCCAGGGGGCACAGTTGCAACAGGGGTGTGGTCTTCTCAATTTGTCTTACTTTATTATACCTACAATATATTCATACGTAGTATCAGGCAAGCTTTGGACTCTTTGTAAGTATCAGTGTATGGACAAATTCTTGTTCCCTGATTTGTTGGGACAAATCCTACAATTTATCTCTCTCACAATGCTCTAGAAATAGGGCGATGAAAGCCCTCAAAGTTGGAGTTCAATCTTTTACAATATATTCATACGCTCAAACCTAGACAGTGGCCAGTGGGAGTACTCTACGGTGCGATCAATTATAATGTAAAGTT
>NW_019267299.1:0-5934 GCF_002742605.1 Olea europaea var. sylvestris | reverse complement strand
AAATGGCCGAAATCCCTCGTACGTCACGATGAAGTTGTGAGTTCAATCCAAAATGGTCGCTACATTTCCAAAAAGGACTTACGGGCCCAAAACGGACACCAGGTACAAAAGATACGCTCAATTCTTAGTACATCGACAATCCAAAGTTCCAAATATGCTAGTACTCAGTCTTTCGAAAAAAGGCCGAAATCCCTCGTATGTCACGACGAAGTTGTGAGTTCAATCCAAAATGGTCGCTACGTTACCAAAAAGGACTTACGGGCACAAAATGGACACCGGGTGCAAAAGTTACGTTCAATTCTTTGTACGCCGACAATCCAAGCGTTCCAAATATGCAAGTGCTCAAACTTTCGAAAAATGGCCGAAATCCCTCATCCGTCACGACGAAGTGGTGAGTTCAATCCAAAATGGTCGCGACATTTCGAAAAAGGACTTACGGGCCCAAAACGGACATCGGGTGCAAAATTTACGCTCAATTCTTGGTGCGCCGAGAATCCAAACTTTCCAAATATGCTAGTGCTCATTCTTTCGAAAAATGGCCGAAATCCCTCATCCGTCACGACGAAGTGGTGAGTTCAATCCAAAATGGTCGCGACATTTCGAAAAAGGACTTACGGGCCCAAAACGGACATCGGGTGCAAAATTTACGCTCAATTCTTGGTGCGCCGAGAATCCAAACTTTCCAAATATGCTAGTGCTCATTCTTTCGAAAAATGGCCGAAATCACTCGTATGTGACGACAAAGTTGTGAGTTCAATACAAGACGGTCGCTACATTTCCAAAAAGGACTTACAGGCCCAAAACAGACACCATGTGCAAAAGTTACGCTCAATTCCTCGCACGCCGACAATCCAAGCTTTCCAAATATGCAAGTGCTCATTCTTTCGAAAAATGGCCGAAATCACTCGTATGTGACGACAAAGTTGTGAGTTCAATACAAAACGGTCGCTACATTTCCAAAAAGGACTTACGATTCCGAAATGGACACCGGGTGCAAAAGTTACGCTCAATTCTTCGTACGCCGACAATCCAAGCGTTCTAAATATGCAAGTGCTCATTCTTTCGAAAAATGGCCGAAATCACTCGTATGTGACGACAAAGTTGTGAGTTCAATACAAAACGGTCGCTACATGTCCAAAAAGGACTTACGATTCCGAAATGGACACCGGGTGCAAAAGTTACGCTCAATTCTTCGTACGCCGACAATCCAAGCGTTCTAAATATGCAAGTGCTCATTCTTTCGAAAAATGGCCGAAATCACTCGTATGTGACGACAAAGTTGTGAGTTCAATACAAAACGGTCGCTACATGTCCAAAAAGGACTTACGATTCCGAAATGGACACCGGGTGCAAAAGTTACGCTCAATTCTTCGTATGCCGACAATCCAAGCGTTCCAAATATACAAGTGCTCACACTTTCGAAAAATGGCCAAAATCCCTCCTACGTCACGACGAAGTGGTGAGTTCAATCGAAAATGGTCGCTACATTTCCAAAAAGCATTTATGGGCCTAAAACGGACACCGTGTACAAAAGTTACGCTCAATTCCTCGTATGCCGACAATCCAAGCGTTCCAAATATGCAAGGGCTCATTCTTTTGAAAGATGGCCAAAATTCCTCATACGTCACGACGAAGTTGTGAGTTCAATCCAAAACGGTCGCTACATTTCCAAAAAGGACTTACGGGACCAAAACGGACACCGTGTGCAAAAGTTACGCTCAATTCTTCGTACACCGACAATCCAAGCGTTCCAAATATGCAAGAACTCATACTTTCGAAAAATGGCTGAAATCCCGCATACGTCACGACGAAGTGGTGAGTTCAATCCAAAACGGTCGCTACATTTCCAAAAAGTACTTATGGGCCCAAAACGGACACCATGTGCAAAAGTTACGCTCAATTCTTCGTACGCCGACAATCCAAACGTTCCAAATACGTAAGTGCTCACACTTTCGAAAATGGCCGAAATCCCTCATACGTCACGACGAAGTGGTGAGTTCAATTCAAAATGGTCGCTACATTTCCAAAAAGTACTTATGGTCCCAAAACGGACACCGTGTGCAAAAGTTACGCTCAATTCTTCGTACGCGGACAATCCAAGCGTCCCAAATATGCAAATGCTCGGTCTTTCGAAATATGGCAGAAATCCCTCATACGTTACGACGAAGTTGTGTGTTAAATCCAAAACGGTCGCTACATTTCCAAAAAGGACTTACGGGCCCAAAATGGACACCGGGTGCAAAAGTTACGCTCAATTCTTTGTACGCCGACAATCCGAGTGTTCCAAATATGCAAGTGCTCACACTTACAAAAAATGACCGAAATCCATCATATGTCACGACGAAGTGGTGAGTTCAATCCAAAACGGTCACTACATTTCCAAAAAGTACTTACGGGCCCAAAACGGACACCGTGTGTAAAAGTTACGCTCAATTCTTGGTACGCCAACAATCCAAGCGTTCCAAATATGCAAGTGCTCATTCTTTCGAAAAATGACCGAAATCCATCATATGTCACGACGAAGTGGTGAGTTCAATCCAAAACGGTCGCTACATTTCCAAAAAGGACTTACGGGCCCAAAACGGACACCGGGTGCAAAAGTTACGCTCAATTTTTTGTACTCCGACAATCCAAACGTTCCAAATATGCAAGTGCTCACACTTTCAAAAAATGGCTTAAATCCCTCATACGTCACGACTAAATGGCGAGTTCAATCCAAAACGGTCGCTACATTTCCAAAAAGGACTTACGGGCCCAAAACGGACAACGGGTGTAAAAGTTACGCTCAATTCTTGGTACGCCGACAATCCAAACTTTCCAAATATGCTAGTGCTCATTCCTTCAAAAAATGGATGAAATCCCTCGTAAGTCACGACGAAGTTGTGAGTTCAATCTAAAATGGTCGCTACAATTCCAAAAAGGACTTACAGGCCCAAAACGGACACCGGGTGCAAAAGTTACGCCCAATTCTTCGTACGCCGACAATCCAAGCATTCCAAATATGCAAGTGCTCATTCTTTTGAAAAATGGCCGAAATCCCTCATACGTCACGACGAAGTGGTGAGTTCAATCCAAAACGGTGGCTACGTTTCCAAAAAGTACTTATGGTCCCAAAACAGACACCGTGTGCAAAAGTTACGCTCTATTCCTCGTACGCCGACAATCCAAGCTTTCCAAATATGCAAGTGCTCATTCTTTCAAAAAATGGCCGAAATCCCTCGTATGTCACGACGAAGTCGTGAGTTCAATCCAAAACGGTTGCTACATTTCCAAAAAGGACTTACGGTTCCGAAACGGACACCTGGTGCAAAAGTTACGATCAATTCTTTGTACGTCGACGATCCAAGCATTCCAAATATGCAAGTGCTCACTTTTTTGAAAAATGGTCAAAGTCCCTCATACGTCACGACAACGTTGTGAGTTCAATCCAAAACGGTCGCTACACTTCCAAAAAGTAATTATGGTCCCAAAATGGGCACCAGGTGCAAAAGTTGCGCTCAATTCTTCGTACGTCGACAATCCAAGCGTTCCAAATATGCAAGTGCTCATTCTTTTGAAAAATGGCCAAAATCCCTCGTACGTCACGACGAAGTGGTGAGTTCAATCCAAAACGGTCGCTACATTTCCAAAAAGTACTTATGGTCCCAAAACGGACACCGGGTGCAAAAGTTGCGCTCATTTCTTCGTACGTCGACAATCCAGGCGTTCCAAATATGCAAGTGCTCATTCTTTCGAAAAATGGCCAAAATCCCTCGTACGTCATGACGAAGTGGTGAGTTCAATCCAAAACGGTCGCTACATTTCCAAAAAGTACTTATGGTCCCAAAATAGACACCGGGTGCAGAAGTTGCGCTCATTTCTTCGTACGTCGACAATTCAGGCGTTCCAAATATGCAAGTGCTCATTCTTTCGAAAAATGGCCAAAATCCCTCGTACGTCGCGACGAAGTGGTGAGTTCAATTCAAAATGGTCGCTACATTTCCAAAAAGTACTTATGGTCCCAAAATGGACACCGTGTGCAAACGTTACGCTCAATTCTTCGTACGCCGACAGTCCAAGCGTTCCAAATATGCAAATGCTCGTTCTTTCGAAAAATGGCAGAAATCCCTCATACGTTACGACGAAGTTGGGTGTTAAATCCAAAACGGTCGCTACATTTCCAAAAAGGACTTACGGGACCAAAATGGACACCGGGTGTAAAAGTTCCGCTCAATTCTTTGTACGCCGACAATCCGAGCGTTCCAAATATGCAAGTGCTCACACTTATGAAAAATGACCGAAATCCCTCATACGTCACGACGAAGTGGTGAGTTCAATCCAAAACGGTCGCTACATTTCCAAAAAGGACTTACGGGACCAAAATGGACACCGGGTGTAAAAGTTCCGCTCAATTCTTTGTACGCCGACAATCCGAGCGTTCCAAATATGCAAGTGCTCACACTTATGAAAAATGACCGAAATCCCTCATACGTCACGACGAAGTGGTGAGTTCAATCCAAAACGGTCGCTACATTTCCAAAAAGGACTTACGGGACCAAAATGGACACCGGGTGTAAAAGTTCCGCTCAATTCTTTGTACGCCGACAATCCGAGCGTTCCAAATATGCAAGTGCTCACACTTATGAAAAATGACCGAAATCCCTCATACGTCACGACGAAGTGGTGAGTTCAATCCAAAACGGTCGCTACATTTCCAAAAAGGACTTACGGGCCCAAAACGGACACCGGGTGTAAAAGTTACGCTCAATTCTTGGTACGCCGACAATCCAAACTTTCCAAATATGCTAGTGCTCATTCTTTCGAAAAATCGATGAAATCCCTCATACGTCATGACGAAGTTGTGAGTTCAATCTAAAACGGTCGCTACAATTCCAAAAAGGACTTACGGGCCCAAAACGGACACCGGGTGCAAAAGTTACGCTCAATTCTTCGTACGCCGACAATCCAAGCATTCCAAATATGCAAGTGCTCATTCTTTCGAAAAATGGCCGAAATCCCTCATATGTCACGACGAAGTCGTGAGTTCAATCCAAAACGGTTGCTACATTTCCAAAAAGGACTTACGGTTCCGAAACGGACACCGGGTGCAAAAGTTACGATCAATTCTTCGTATGTCGACAATCCAAGCGTTCCAAATATACAAGTGCCCACACTTTCAAAAAATGGCCGAAATCCCTCCTACGTCACGACGAAGTGGTGAGTTCAATCGAAAACGGTCGCTACATTTCCAAAAAATACTTATGGGCCCAAAACGGACACCGTGTGTAAAAGTTACGCTCAATTCTTGGTACGCCGACAATCTAAGCGTTCCAAATATGCAACTGCTCACACTTTCGAAAAATGACCGAAATCCCTCATACGTCATGACGAAGTGGTGAGTTCAATCGAAAACGGTCGCTACATTTCCAAAAAGTACTTACGGGCCCAAAACGGACACCGTGCGTAAAAGTTACGCTCAATTCTTGGTACGCCGACAATCTAAGCGTTCCAAATATGCAAGTGCTCATTCTTTCAAAAAATGGCCGAAATCCCTCCTACGTCACGACGAAGTGGTGAGTTCAATCGAAAACGGTCGCTACATTTCCAAAAAGTACTTACGGGCCCAAAACGGACACCGTGCGTAAAAGTTACGCTCAATTCTTGGTACGCCGACAATCTAAGCGATCCAAATATGCAACTGCTCACACTTTCGAAAAATGACCGAAATCCCTCATACGTCACGATGAAGTAGTGAGTTCAATCCAAAACGGTAGGTACATTTCCAAAAAGTACTTACGGGCCCAAAACGGACATCGTGTGCAAAAGTTACGCTCAATTCTTTGTATGTCGACGATCCAAGCGTTCCAAATACGCAAGTGCTCACTCTTTCGAAAAATGGCCAAAATCCCTCATACGTCACGACGAAGTTGTGAGTTCAATCCAAAACGGTCGCTA
>NW_019267298.1:0-5934 GCF_002742605.1 Olea europaea var. sylvestris | reverse complement strand
AGGCCTCCGAATAATTAATTTCCGTATTAATAATGTCAGGTTGAAGAAGTGCTGGAACGAAAATTAACAACGCAAAACTGCACTAGGGGCAGTTTTGTCAATTGTCGCAACGGTGTCGGAATGGGCCGAAATTTGCCAAGATGATTAGAAACAGCCACAGAAATTGGAGTCGGGGCACAGAAACAGGATCACGGGATTTTAGCCAAAATCCTTCGTTTAGGCCTCCGAATAATTAATTTCCGTATTAATTATGTCAGGTTGAAGAAGTGCTGGAACGAAAATTAACAACGCAAAACAGATCACGGGATTTTAGCCAAATTCCTTTGTTTAGGCCCCCGAATAATTAATTTCCATTTTAATTATATCAGGTTGAAGAAGTGCTGGAACGAAAATTAACAACGCAAAACAGATCACGGGATTTTAGCCAAATTCCTTTGTTTAGGCCCCCGAATAATTAATTTCCATTTTAATTATATCAGGTTGAAGAAGTGCTGGAACGAAAATTAACAACGCAAAACAGATCACGGGATTTTAGCCAAATTCCTTTGTTTAGGCCCCCGAATAATTAATTTCCATTTTAATTATATCAGGTTGAAGAAGTGCTGGAACGAAAATTAACAACGCAAAACAGATCACGGGATTTTAGCCAAATTCCTTTGTTTAGGCCCCCGAATAATTAATTTCCATTTTAATTATATCAGGTTGAAGAAGTGCTGGAACGAAAATTAACAACGCAAAACAGATCACGGGATTTTAGCCAAATTCCTTTGTTTAGGCCCCCGAATAATTAATTTCCATTTTAATTATATCAGGTTGAAGAAGTGCTGGAACGAAAATTAACAACGCAAAACAGATCACGGGATTTTAGCCAAATTCCTTTGTTTAGGCCCCCGAATAATTAATTTCCATTTTAATTATATCAGGTTGAAGAAGTGCTGGAACGAAAATTAACAACGCAAAACAGATCACGGGATTTTAGCCAAATTCCTTTGTTTAGGCCCCCGAATAATTAATTTCCATTTTAATTATATCAGGTTGAAGAAGTGCTGGAACGAAAATTAACAACGCAAAACAGATCACGGGATTTTAGCCAAATTCCTTTGTTTAGGCCCCCGAATAATTAATTTCCATTTTAATTATATCAGGTTGAAGAAGTGCTGGAACGAAAATTAACAACGCAAAACAGATCACGGGATTTTAGCCAAATTCCTTTGTTTAGGCCCCCGAATAATTAATTTCCATTTTAATTATATCAGGTTGAAGAAGTGCTGGAACGAAAATTAACAACGCAAAACAGATCACGGGATTTTAGCCAAATTCCTTTGTTTAGGCCCCCGAATAATTAATTTCCATTTTAATTATATCAGGTTGAAGAAGTGCTGGAACGAAAATTAACAACGCAAAACAGATCACGGGATTTTAGCCAAATTCCTTTGTTTAGGCCCCCGAATAATTAATTTCCATTTTAATTATATCAGGTTGAAGAAGTGCTGGAACGAAAATTAACAACGCAAAACAGATCACGGGATTTTAGCCAAATTCCTTTGTTTAGGCCCCCGAATAATTAATTTCCATTTTAATTATATCAGGTTGAAGAAGTGCTGGAACGAAAATTAACAACGCAAAACAGATCACGGGATTTTAGCCAAATTCCTTTGTTTAGGCCCCCGAATAATTAATTTCCATTTTAATTATATCAGGTTGAAGAAGTGCTGGAACGAAAATTAACAACGCAAAACAGATCACGGGATTTTAGCCAAATTCCTTTGTTTAGGCCCCCGAATAATTAATTTCCATTTTAATTATATCAGGTTGAAGAAGTGCTGGAACGAAAATTAACAACGCAAAACAGATCACGGGATTTTAGCCAAATTCCTTTGTTTAGGCCCCCGAATAATTAATTTCCATTTTAATTATATCAGGTTGAAGAAGTGCTGGAACGAAAATTAACAACGCAAAACAGATCACGGGATTTTAGCCAAATTCCTTTGTTTAGGCCCCCGAATAATTAATTTCCATTTTAATTATATCAGGTTGAAGAAGTGCTGGAACGAAAATTAACAACGCAAAACAGATCACGGGATTTTAGCCAAATTCCTTTGTTTAGGCCCCCGAATAATTAATTTCCATTTTAATTATATCAGGTTGAAGAAGTGCTGGAACGAAAATTAACAACGCAAAACAGATCACGGGATTTTAGCCAAATTCCTTTGTTTAGGCCCCCGAATAATTAATTTCCATTTTAATTATATCAGGTTGAAGAAGTGCTGGAACGAAAATTAACAACGCAAAACAGATCACGGGATTTTAGCCAAATTCCTTTGTTTAGGCCCCCGAATAATTAATTTCCATTTTAATTATATCAGGTTGAAGAAGTGCTGGAACGAAAATTAACAACGCAAAACAGATCACGGGATTTTAGCCAAATTCCTTTGTTTAGGCCCCCGAATAATTAATTTCCATTTTAATTATATCAGGTTGAAGAAGTGCTGGAACGAAAATTAACAACGCAAAACAGATCACGGGATTTTAGCCAAATTCCTTTGTTTAGGCCCCCGAATAATTAATTTCCATTTTAATTATATCAGGTTGAAGAAGTGCTGGAACGAAAATTAACAACGCAAAACAGATCACGGGATTTTAGCCAAATTCCTTTGTTTAGGCCCCCGAATAATTAATTTCCATTTTAATTATATCAGGTTGAAGAAGTGCTGGAACGAAAATTAACAACGCAAAACAGATCACGGGATTTTAGCCAAATTCCTTTGTTTAGGCCCCCGAATAATTAATTTCCATTTTAATTATATCAGGTTGAAGAAGTGCTGGAACGAAAATTAACAACGCAAAACAGATCACGGGATTTTAGCCAAATTCCTTTGTTTAGGCCCCCGAATAATTAATTTCCATTTTAATTATATCAGGTTGAAGAAGTGCTGGAACGAAAATTAACAACGCAAAACAGATCACGGGATTTTAGCCAAATTCCTTTGTTTAGGCCCCCGAATAATTAATTTCCATTTTAATTATATCAGGTTGAAGAAGTGCTGGAACGAAAATTAACAACGCAAAACAGATCACGGGATTTTAGCCAAATTCCTTTGTTTAGGCCCCCGAATAATTAATTTCCATTTTAATTATATCAGGTTGAAGAAGTGCTGGAACGAAAATTAACAACGCAAAACAGATCACGGGATTTTAGCCAAATTCCTTTGTTTAGGCCCCCGAATAATTAATTTCCATTTTAATTATATCAGGTTGAAGAAGTGCTGGAACGAAAATTAACAACGCAAAACAGATCACGGGATTTTAGCCAAATTCCTTTGTTTAGGCCCCCGAATAATTAATTTCCATTTTAATTATATCAGGTTGAAGAAGTGCTGGAACGAAAATTAACAACGCAAAACAGATCACGGGATTTTAGCCAAATTCCTTTGTTTAGGCCCCCGAATAATTAATTTCCATTTTAATTATATCAGGTTGAAGAAGTGCTGGAACGAAAATTAACAACGCAAAACAGATCACGGGATTTTAGCCAAATTCCTTTGTTTAGGCCCCCGAATAATTAATTTCCATTTTAATTATATCAGGTTGAAGAAGTGCTGGAACGAAAATTAACAACGCAAAACAGATCACGGGATTTTAGCCAAATTCCTTTGTTTAGGCCCCCGAATAATTAATTTCCATTTTAATTATATCAGGTTGAAGAAGTGCTGGAACGAAAATTAACAACGCAAAACAGATCACGGGATTTTAGCCAAATTCCTTTGTTTAGGCCCCCGAATAATTAATTTCCATTTTAATTATATCAGGTTGAAGAAGTGCTGGAACGAAAATTAACAACGCAAAACAGATCACGGGATTTTAGCCAAATTCCTTTGTTTAGGCCCCCGAATAATTAATTTCCATTTTAATTATATCAGGTTGAAGAAGTGCTGGAACGAAAATTAACAACGCAAAACAGATCACGGGATTTTAGCCAAATTCCTTTGTTTAGGCCCCCGAATAATTAATTTCCATTTTAATTATATCAGGTTGAAGAAGTGCTGGAACGAAAATTAACAACGCAAAACAGATCACGGGATTTTAGCCAAATTCCTTTGTTTAGGCCCCCGAATAATTAATTTCCATTTTAATTATATCAGGTTGAAGAAGTGCTGGAACGAAAATTAACAACGCAAAACAGATCACGGGATTTTAGCCAAATTCCTTTGTTTAGGCCCCCGAATAATTAATTTCCATTTTAATTATATCAGGTTGAAGAAGAGTTGGACAGAAAATTGACAAAGAAAAACCGCAACACGGGCAGTCTCGTCATTTGTCGCGACGGTGTCGAAATGGGCCGAAATTTGGCAGGTTGATTGGAAACGGCCCGAGAGATTGGACCGGGGGTACTTACCCAGGATCATGGGATTTTAGCCAAATTACTTCGTTTAGACCTCCGAATAATTAATTTTCATACTAATTTTGTCTGGTTGAAGATGTGTTGGACAGAAAATTAACAAAGCAAAACCGCCCAAGGGGCAAATTCGTCATTTGTCACGACAGTGTCAGCATGGGCTGAAATTTGGCAGGTTGATTGGAAACGGCCCCAGAAATTGGAGTTGGGGCAAACTCGGGATCACGGGATTTTAGCTTAATTCCTTCGTTTAGGCCTCCGATTAATTAATTTTCGTATTAATTATGTCAGGTTGAAGAAGTGTTGGACAGAAAACTGACAAAGAAAAATCGCACCAGGCGCAATTTCGTCATTTGCCGTGACGGTGTCGAAATGGGCTGAAATTTGGTTGGTTGATTGGAAACGGCCCCAGAATTGGACTCAGGGCATAAACCCAGGATCACGGGATTTTAGCCAAATTCCTTCATTTACGCCTCCGAATAATTAATTTCCATTTTAGTTATGTCAGGTTGAAGAAGTGTAGGACAGAAAATTAACAACGCAAAATCGCACCAGGGGCAATTTTGTCATTTGTGGCGACGGTGTTGCAATGGGCTGAAATTTCGTCGATTGATTGGAAACAGCCCCAGAAATTAGACTCGGGCTATAGACCCGAGATCTCGGGATTTTAGCCAAACTCCTTCGTTTAGGCCGCCGAATAATTAATTTCCGTATTAGTTATGTCAGGTTGTAGAAGTGCTGGACAGAAAATTAAGAAAAGAAAAACCGCACCAGGGGCAATTTCGTCATTTGTCGCAACGGTGTCGGAATGGGTCGAAATTTGGCAGGTTGATTGAAAATGGCCCGAGAAATTAGACTCGGGTCACATAGCTGGGATCATGGGATTTTATCCAAATTCCTTTTTTAGGCCTCCGAATAATTAATTTTCGTATTTATTATGTCAGGTTGAACAAGTGCTGGACAGAAAATTAACAAAGAAAAACCGTAGCAGGGGCAATTTCGTCATTTATCGCGACGATGTTGAAATTGGCAGAAATTTGGCAGGTTGATTGGTAACGGCCCCAGAAATTGGACTCCGGGCGCAGACTAGGGATCACGGGATTGTAGCTAAATTCCTTCGTTTAGGCCTCCAAATAATTAATTTTCGTATTAATTATGTCAGGTTGAACAAGTGTTGGACAGAAAATTAACAAAGAAAAACCGCACCAAGGGTAATTTCATCATTTGTCGCGACGCTGTTAGAATGGGCCGCAATTTGGAAGGCTGATTGGAGACGGCCCGAGGAATTCGACTCAGGATACTGGCCCGAGATCACGGGATTTTAGCCAAATTCTTTTGTTTAGGCCTCCGAATAATTAATTTCCGTATTAATTATGTCAGGTTGAAGAGGTGTTGGACAGAAAATCAACAACACAAAACTGCACTAGGGGCAATTTTTTCATTTGTCGCGATGGTGTCGGAATGGGCCAAAATTTTGTAGGTTAATTGGGAACGGCCCCAGAAATAGGACTCAGGGCACGGACACGAGATCACGGGAT
>NW_019267297.1:0-5935 GCF_002742605.1 Olea europaea var. sylvestris | reverse complement strand
CCCCCGGCGCGGTTTTTGTTTCCAATCAACCAGTCAAATTTTAGCTCATTCCGACACAGTCGCGAAAAAAGACGAAATTGCCCGCGGCGCGATTTTCGTTTCCGATCAACCAGTCAAATTTTAGCTCATTCCGACACAGTCGCGAAAAATGACGAAATTGGACCCGGCACGATTTTTGTTTCCGCTCAACCTGTCAAATTTGAGTCCATTTCGACACAGTCGCGAAAAATGACGAAATTGCCCCCGGCGCGATTTTTGTTTCCGATCAACCAGTCAAATTTTAGCTCATTCCGACACAGTCGCGAAAAAAGACGAAATTGCCCGCGGCGCGATTTTCGTTTCCGATCAACCAGTCAAATTTTAGCTCATTCCGACACAGTCGCGAAAAAAGACGAAATTGCCCCCGGCGCGATTTTTGTTTCCGATCAATCAGTCAAATTTTAGCCGATTCCGACACCGTCGCGAAAAATGACGAAATTGCCCCCGGCGCGATTTTTGTTCCCGATCAACCTGTCAAATTTGAGCCCATTCCGACACAGTCGCGAAAAATGACGAATTTGCCCTCGACGCGGTTTTTGTTTCCGATCAACCAGTCAAACTTGAACCCATTCCGACACAGTCGCGAAAAATGACAAAATTGCCCCCGACGCGATTCTTGTTTCCGATAAACCTGTCAAATTTTAGTCAATTTCGACACAGTCGCGAAAAATGACGAAATTGCCCCGGGCGCGATTTTTGTTCCCGATCAACCTGTCAAATTTGATCCCACTCCTACACAGTCGCGAAAAAATGACGATATTGCCCCCGGCGCGATTTTTGTTTCCGATCAACCTGTCAAATTTCAGCCAATTCCGACACAGTCGCGAAAAATGACAAAATTGCCCCGGGCGCGATTTTTGTTCCCGATCAACCTGTCAAATTTTAGCCCATTCCGACACAGTCGCGAAAAAATGACGATATTGCCCCCGGCGCGGTTTTTGTTTCCGATCAACCAGTCAAATTTTAGCCAATTCCGACACAGTCGAGAAAAATGACGAAATTGCCCCCGGCACGATTTTTGTTTCCGCTCAACCTGTCAAATTTGAGTCCATTTCGACACAGTCGCGAAAAATGACGAAATTGCCCCCGGCACGATTTTTGTTTCCGCTCAACCTGTCAAATTTGAGTCCATTTCGACACAGTCGCGAAAAATGACGAAATTGCCCCCGGCACGATTTTTGTTTCCGCTCAACCTGTCAAATTTGAGTCCATTTCGACACAGTCGCGAAAAATGACGAAATTGCCCCCGGCACGATTTTTGTTTCCGCTCAACCTGTCAAATTTGAGTCCATTTCGACACAGTCGCGAAAAATGACGAAATTGCCCCCGGCACGATTTTTGTTTCCGCTCAACCTGTCAAATTTGAGTCCATTTCGACACAGTCGCGAAAAATGACGAAATTGTCCACGGCGCGATTTTTGTTCCCGATCAACCTGTCAAACTTGAACCCATTCCGACACCATTGCAAAAATGACGAAACTGCACCCGTCGCGATTCTTGTTTCCGATAAACCTGTCAAATTTTAGTCAATTTCGACACAGTCGCGAAAAATGACGAAATTGCCCCCCGCGCAGGTTTTTGTTACCGATCAACCGGTCAAATTTTAGCCCATTCCGACACCGTCGCGAAAAATGACGAAATTGCCCCCCGCGCAGGTTTTTGTTACCGATCAACCGGTCAAATTTTAGCCCATTCCGACACCGTCGCGAAAAATGACGAAATTGCCCCCCGCGCAGGTTTTTGTTACCGATCAACCGGTCAAATTTTAGCCCATTCCGACACCGTCGCGAAAAATGACGAAATTGCCCCCCGCGCAGGTTTTTGTTACCGATCAACCGGTCAAATTTTAGCCCATTCCGACACCGTCGCGAAAAATGACGAAATTGCCCCCCGCGCAGGTTTTTGTTACCGATCAACCGGTCAAATTTTAGCCCATTCCGACACCGTCGCGAAAAATGACGAAATTGCCCCCCGCGCAGGTTTTTGTTACCGATCAACCGGTCAAATTTTAGCCCATTCCGACACCGTCGCGAAAAATGACGAAATTGCCCCCGGCGCGGTTTTTATTTTCGATGAACCTGTCAAATTTGAGTCCATTCCGACACAGTCGCGAAAAATGACGAATTTGCCCCCGGCGCGATTTTTGTTTCATATGAACCTGTCAAATTTTAGACCACTCCGACACAGTCGCGAAAAATGAAGGAATTGTCCCCGGCGCGATTTTTATTTCCGATGAACCTGCCAAATTTCATTCCATTCCGACACAGTCGCGAAAAATTACGAAATTGCCCCTGGCGCGATTTTTGTTTCCGATCAACCTGTCAAATTCTAGCCAATTCCGACACAGTCACGAAAAATGACGAAATTGCCCTCGGCGCGATTTTTGTTTCCGATCAACCAGGCGAATTTTAGCTAATTCTGACACAGTCACGAAAAATGACGTAATTGCACCCGGTACGGTTTTTGTTTCCGCTCAACCTGTCAAATTTGAGTCCATTCCGACACAGTCGCGAAAAATGACGAAATTGCCCCCCGCGCGATTTTAATTTCCGATCAACCTGCCAAATTTTAGCCCATTCCGACACAGCCGCAAAAAATGACGAAATTGTCCCCGGCGCGATTTTTTTTTCCGATCAACCTATCAAATTTGAGTCCATTCCGACACAGTCGCGAAAAATGACGAAATTGCCCCCCGCGCGATTTTAATTTCCGATCAACCTGCCAAATTTCAGCACATTCCGACATAGTCGCGAAAAATGACTAAATTGCCCCCGGCGCGATTTTTGTTTCCGATTAACCAGTCAAATTTTAGACCATTCCGACACCATCGCAAAAAATGACGAAGTTGCCCCCGGCGCAGTTATTGTTTTCGATCAACCTTTCAAATTTTAGCCCATTCCGACACCGTCGCGAAAAATGACGAAATTGCCCCCCGCGCGATTTTAATTTCCGATCAACCTGCCAAATTTTAGCCCATTCCGACACAGCCGCAAAAAATGACGAAATTGTCCCCGGCGCGATTTTTTTTTCCGATCAACCTATCAAATTTGAGTCCATTCCGACACAGTCGCGAAAAATGACGAAATTGCCCCCGGCACGATTTTTATTTCCGATCAACCTGCCAAATTTCAGTACATTCCGACTTATTCATGAAAAATGACTTAATTGCCCCTGGCTCGATTTTTGTTTCCGATCAACCAGTCAAATTTTAGACCATTTCGACACCATCGCAGAAAATGACGAAGTTGCCCCTGGCACAGTTATTGTTTTCGATCAACCTGTCAAATTTTAGCTCATTCCGACACCGTAGCGAAAAATAACGAAATTGCCCCCGGCGCGATTTTTGTTCCCGATCAACCTGTCAAATTTGAGCCCATTTCGACACCATTGGAAAAAATGACGAAATTGCCCCCGGCGCGGTTTTTGTTTCCGATCAACCTGTCAAATTTTAGCCCATTCAGAGACAGTCGCGAAAAATGACGAAATAGCCCCGGCGCGGATTTTTTTTCCGATCAACCTGTCAAATTTCAGCCCATTCCGACACAGTGGCGAAAAATGACGAAATTGCCCCCGGCGCGATTTTTGTTGCCGATCAACCAGTCAAATTTTAGACCATTTCGACACAGTCGCGAAAAATGACGAAATAGCGCCCGACGCGATTTTTATTTCCGATCAACCAGCCAAATTTCAGCCCATTCCGACACAGTGGAGAAAAATTACGAAATTAACCCCGGCGCAGGTTTTTGTTTCCGATCAACCAGTCAAATTTTAGACCATTCCGACACAGTCGCGAAAAATGACGAAATTGCCCCCGGCGGGGTTTTTGTTCTCTATCAACCTGTCAAATTTGAGCCCATTCCGACATAGTCGCGAAAAATGACGAATTTGCCCCCGGCGCGATTTTTGTTTTCTATGAACCAGTCAAAATTTAGACCATTTCGACACAGTCGCGAAAAATGACGAAATTGCCCCCGGCGCGATTTTTGTTTACGATCAACCAGTCAAATTTTAGCTCATTCCGACACAGTCGCGAAGAATGACGAAATTGCCCCCAGCGCGATTTTTGTTCCCGATCAACCTGTCAAATTTGAGCCCATTCCGACACAGGCGAGAAAAATGACGAAATTGCCCACGGCGCGATTTTTGTTCCGATCAACCTGTCAAATTTGAGCCAATTTCGACACAGTCGCGAAAAATGACAAATTTGCCCCCGGCGCGATTTTTGTTTCCAATCAACCAGTCAAATTTTAGCTCATTCCGGCACAGTCGCGAAAAAAGACGAAATTGCCCCCGGCGCGATTTTTGTTTCCGATCAACCAGTCAAATTTTAGCTCATTCCGACACAGTCGCGAAAAATGACGAAATTGTCCCCGGCGCGATTTTTGTTCCCGATCAACCTGTCAAATTTGAGCCCACTCCTACACAGTCGCGAAAAATGATGAAATTGCCCCCGGCGCGATTTTTGTTCCCGATCAACCTGTCAAATTTGAGCCCACTCCTACACAGTCGCGAAAAATGATGAAATTGCCCCCGGCGCGATTTTTGTTCCCGATCAACCTGTCAAATTTGAGCCCACTCCTACACAGTCGCGAAAAATGATGAAATTGCCCCCGGCGCGATTTTTGTTCCCGATCAACCTGTCAAATTTGAGCTCATTCCGGCACAGTCGCGAAAAAAGACGAAATTGCCCCCGGCGCGATTTTTGTTTCCGATCAACCTGTCAAATTTGAGCCCATTCCGACACAGTCGCGAAAAATGACGAATTTGCCCTCGACGCGGTTTTTGTTTCCGATCAACCAGTCAAATTTTAGCCAATTCCGACGCAGTCATGAAAAATGACAAAATTGCCCCCGGCGCGATTTTTGTTTCCGATCAACCTGTCAAATTTTAGCCAATTCCGATACTGTCGCGAAAAATGACGAAATTGCTCCCCGCGCAGGTTTTTGTTACCGATCAACCGGTCAAATTTTAGACCATTCAGACACAGTCGCGAAAAATGACGATATTGCCCACGGCGCGATTTTTGTTTCCCATCAACCTGTCAAATTTCAGCCAATTTCGACACAGTCGCGAAAAATGACGAAATTGCCCCCGGCGCAGTTTTTGTTCTCGATCAACCTATCAAATTTGAGTCCATTCCGACACAGTCGCGAAAAATGACGAATTTGCCCCCGGCGCGATTTTTGTTTCATATGAACCAGTCAAATTTTAGACCACTCCGACACAGTCGCGAAAAATGATGGAATTGTCCCCGGCGCGATTTTTATTTTCGATGAACCTGCCAACTTTCATTCCATTCCGACACAGTCGCGAAAAATTACGAAATTGCCCCTGGCGCGATTTTTGTTTCCGATCAACCTGTCAAATTCTAGCCAATTCCGACACAGTCACGAAAAATGACGAAATTGCCCTCGGCGCGATTTTTGTTTCCGATCAACCAGTCAAATTTTAGCCCATTCTGACACAGTCACGAAAAATGACGTAATTGCACCCGGTACGGTTTTTGTTTCCGCTCAACCTGTCAAATTTGAGTCCATTCCGAAACAGTCGCGAAAAATGACGAAATTTGCCCGGCGCGATTTTTGTTCCGGATCAACCTGTCAAATTTGAGCCCATTCCGACACAGTCGCGAAAAATGACGAATTTGCCCCCTGCGCGGTTTTTGTTTATGATCAACCAGTCAAATTTTAGCCCATTCCGACACAGTCGCGACAAAAGACGAAATTGCCCCCGGCGCGATTTTAATTTCCGATCAACCTGCCAAATTTCAGCACATTCCGACATAGTCGCGAAAAATGACTAAATTGCCCCAAGCGCGGTTTTTGTTTCCGATTAACCAGTCAAATTTTAGACCATTCCGACACCATCGCAAAAAATGACGAAGTTGCCCCCGGCG
>NW_019267296.1:4657-5937 GCF_002742605.1 Olea europaea var. sylvestris | reverse complement strand
CATTTTTCTCGACTGTGTCGGAATTGGCTAAAATTTGACATGTTGATCGGAAACAAAAATAGCGACGGGGGCAATTTCGTCATTTTTCTCAACTGTGTTGGAATTGGCTGAAATTTGGCGGTTTGATCTGAAATAAAAATCGCAACGGGGGCAATTTCGTCATTTTTCTTGACTGTGTCGGAATGGGCTCAAATTTGACAGGTTTATCGGAAAGAAAAATCGCACCGAAGCAATTTCGTCATTTTTCGAGACTGTGTCGGAAATGGCTAAAATTTGACATGTTGATCGGAAACAAAAATAGCGACGGGGGCAATTTCGTCATATTTCTCGACTGTGTCGGAATTGGCTGAAATTTGGCAGTTTGATCTGAAATAAAAATCGCGCCGGGGGCAATTTCGTCATTTTTCTCGACTGTGTCGGAATGGGCTCAAATTTGACAGGTTGATAGGAAACAAAAATCGCACCGGTGGCAGCTTCGGCATTTTTCTCGACTGTGTCGGAATTGGCTGAAATTTGGCAGTTTGATCTGAAATAAAAATCGCGCCAGGGGTAATTTCGTCATTTTTCTCGACTGTGTCGGAATGGGCTCAAATTTGACAGGTTGATCGGAAACAAAAATCGCGCCAGAACAATTTCGTCATTTTTCGCGACTGTGTCGGAATTGGCTAAAATTTGGCAGTTTGATCTGAAATAAAAATCTCTCCGGGGGGGATTTCGCCATTTTTCTCGACTGTGTCGGAATGAGCTTAAATTTGACAGGTTGATCGAGAACAAAAATCGCGCCGGGTGTAATTTCGTCATTTTTCGCGACTGTTTCGGAATTGGCTAAAATTTGACTGGTTGATCGGAAATAAAAATCGCGCCGGCGTCAATTTCGTCATTTTTCTCGACTGTGACGGAATGGGCTCAAATTTGACAGTTTGATCTGAAATAAAAATTCTGCCGGGGGCAATTTAGTCATTTTTATCGATTGTGTCGGAATGGGATCAAATTTGACAGGTTGATCGGAAACAAAAATCGCGCCGTGAGCAACTTAGGCATTTTTCTAGACTGTGTCGGAATTGGGTGAAATTTGGTAGTTTGATCGGAAATAAAAATCGCGCCAGCGGCAATTTCGACATCTTTCTCGACTGTGTCGGAATGGGCTCAAATTTGACAGGTTTATCGGGAATAAAAATCGCGCCGGGTGTAATTTCGTCATTTTTCGCGACTGTGTCGAAATTGGCTCAAATTTGACCGGTTGATCGGAAACAAGAAACGCGCCGGGGGCAATTTCGTCA
>NW_019267296.1:3941-4483 GCF_002742605.1 Olea europaea var. sylvestris | reverse complement strand
CGCACCGGTGGCAACTTCGGCATTTTTCTCGACTGTGTCGGAATTGGCTGAAATTTGGCAGTTTGATCGGAAATAAAAATCGCGCCGGCGGCAATTTCGTCATTTTTCTCGACTGTGTCGGAATGGGCTCAAATTTGACAGGTTTATCGGGAACAAAAATCGCGCCGGGTGTAATTTCGTCATTTTTCGCGACTGTGTCGGAATTGGCTAAAATTTGACTTGTAGATCGGAAAAAAATAGCGACGGGGGCAATTTCGTCATTTTTCTCGACCGTGTCGGAATTTGCTGAAATTTGGCAGTTTGATCGGAAATAAAAATCCCATCGGCAGCAACTTCGGCATTTTTCTCGACTGTGTCAGAATTGGCTGAAATTTGGCAGTTTGATCGGAAATAAAAATCGCGTCGGCGATAACTTCGGCATTTTTCTCGACTGTGTCAGAATTGGCTGAAATTTGGCAGTTTGATCGGAAATAAAAATCGCGTCGGCGATAATTTCGTCATTTTTCTCGACTGTGTCGGAATGGGCTCAAATTTGACAGGTT
>NW_019267296.1:868-3808 GCF_002742605.1 Olea europaea var. sylvestris | reverse complement strand
CGTCGGCGGCAATTTCGTCATTTTTCTCGACTATGTCGGAATGGGCTCAAATTTCACAGGTTTATCGGAGAGAAAAATCGCACAGGAGCAATTTCGTCATTTTTCGCGACTCTGTCGGAATTGGCTAAAATTTGAATTGTTGATCGGAAACAAAAATAGCGACGGGGTCAATTTCGTCATTTTTCTCGACTGTGTCGGAATGGGTTCAAATTTGAGAGGTTGATCGGAAACAAAAATCACACCAGGGGCAATTTCGTCATTTTTCTCGACTGTGTCGGAATTTGCTGAAATTTGGCAGTTTGATCTGAAATAAAAATCGCTCCAGGGGCAATTTCGTCATTTTTCTCGACAGTGTCGGAATGGGCTCAAACTTGACAGGTTGATCGGAAACAAAAATAGCGTCGGGAAAATTTCGTCATTTATCTCGACTGTGTCGGAATGGGCTCAAATTTGACAAGTTGATCGGAAACAAAAATCGCGCAGGGGGCAATTTCGTCATTTCTCTCGACTGTGTCGGAATGGGCTCAAATTTAACAGGTTGATCAGAAACAAAAATCGCGCGGGGCGATTTCGTCATTTTTCTCGACTGTGTCGGAATTGGCTGAAATTTGGCAGTTTGATCTGAAATAAAAATCGCGTCGGGGGCAATTTCGTTATTTTTCTCCACTGTGTCGGAATGGGCTCAAATTTGACGGGTTGATCGGAAACAAAAATCGCACCGGAGCAAATTCGTCATTTTTCGCGACTGTGTCGGAATTGGTTAAAATTTGAAACGTTGATCGTAAACAAAATTCACGCCGGGGGCAATTTCGGCATTTTTCTCGACTGTGTCAGAATTGGCTGAAATTTGGCTGTTTGATCGGAAATAAAAATCGCGCCGGCGGCAATTTTGTCTTTTTTCTAGACTTTGTCGGAATGGGTTCAAATTTGATAGGTTGATCGACAACAAAAATCACGCCGGGTGAATTTCGTCATTTTTCTCGACTGTGTCGGAATGGGCTCAAATTTGACAGGTTCATCGGAAACAAGAATCGCGCCGGGGGGAATTTCGTCTTTTTTCTCGACTGTGTCGGAATGGGCTCAAATTTGACAGGTTTATAAACAACAAAAATCGCACCGGTGGCAACTTCGGCATTTTTCTCGACTGTGTCGGAATTGGCTAAAATTTGGTAGTTTGATCTGAAATAAAAATCGCGCCAGGGGTAATTTCGTCATTTTTCTCGACTGTGTCGGAATGGGCTCAAATTTGACAGGTTGATCGGAAACAAAAATCTCGCCGGAACAATTTCGTCATTTTTCGCGACTGTGTCGGAATTGGCTAAAATTTGAAACGTTGATCGTAAACAAAATTCACGCCGGGGGCAATTTCGGCATTTTTCTCGACTGTGTCGGAATTGGCTAAAATTTGGTAGTTTGATCTGAAATAAAAATCGCGCCAGGGGTAATTTCGTCATTTTTCTCGACTGTGTCGGAATGGGCTCAAATTTGACAGGTTGATCGGAAACAAAAATCTCGCCGGAACAATTTCGTCATTTTTCGCGACTGTGTCGGAATTGGCTAAAATTTGAAACGTTGATCGTAAACAAAATTCACGCCGGGGGCAATTTCGGCATTTTTCTCGACTGTGTCGGAATTGGCTAAAATTTGGTAGTTTGATCTGAAATAAAAATCGCGCCAGGGGTAATTTCGTCATTTTTCTCGACTGTGTCGGAATGGGCTCAAATTTGACAGGTTGATCGGAAACAAAAATCTCGCCGGAACAATTTCGTCATTTTTCGCGACTGTGTCGGAATTGGCTAAAATTTGAAACGTTGATCGTAAACAAAATTCACGCCGGGGGCAATTTCGGCATTTTTCTCGACTGTGTCGGAATTGGCTAAAATTTGGTAGTTTGATCTGAAATAAAAATCGCGCCAGGGGTAATTTCGTCATTTTTCTCGACTGTGTCGGAATGGGCTCAAATTTGACAGGTTGATCGGAAACAAAAATCTCGCCGGAACAATTTCGTCATTTTTCGCGACTGTGTCGGAATTGGCTAAAATTTGAAACGTTGATCGTAAACAAAATTCACGCCGGGGGCAATTTCGGCATTTTTCTCGACTGTGTCGGAATTGGCTAAAATTTGGTAGTTTGATCTGAAATAAAAATCGCGCCAGGGGTAATTTCGTCATTTTTCTCGACTGTGTCGGAATGGGCTCAAATTTGACAGGTTGATCGGAAACAAAAATCTCGCCGGAACAATTTCGTCATTTTTCGCGACTGTGTCGGAATTGGCTAAAATTTGAAACGTTGATCGTAAACAAAATTCACGCCGGGGGCAATTTCGGCATTTTTCGCGACTGTGTCGGAATGGGCCTAAATTTGACTGATTGATCGGAAACAAAAATCGCGCCGGGGGCAATTTCTTCATTTTACACGACGGTGTCGGAATGGGCCCAAATTTGACTGATCGATCGGAAATAAAAATCGCGCCGGGGCAATTTCGTCATTTTTGGCGACAGTGTCAGAATCAGCTAAAATTTGACTGATCGATGGGAAAGAAAATCGCTCCGAGGGCAATTTCTTCATTTTTTGCGATGGTGTCGGAATCGGAACAAATTTTACTAATTGATCGGAAACAAAAATCGCGTCGGGGGCAATTTTGTCATTTTTCGCGACCGTGTCGAAATCGGATAAATTTAACAGATTAATCGGAAACAAAAATCGCGCAGGAGGCAATTTCGTCATTTTTCGCGACGGTCTCGGAATGGGCCCAAATTTGACTGATTGACCGGAAACAAAAATCGCGCCGGGGGTAATTTCTTCATTTTTCGCGACGGTGTCGGAATGGGCCCAAATTTGACTGATTGATCGGAAAAAAAAATCGCGCCGGGGGTAAATTCGTCATTTTTGCGACGGTATCGGAATCAGCTAAAATTTGACTGATCGATGGGAAAAAAA
>NW_019267296.1:0-851 GCF_002742605.1 Olea europaea var. sylvestris | reverse complement strand
GAGTTCGAGGGAAAAAAAATCGCGCCGGGGGCAATTTCTTCATTTTTCGCGACGGTGTCGGAATGGGCCCAAATTTGACTGATTGATCGGAAACAAAAATCGCGCCGGGGACAATTTCGTCATTTTTCGAGACGGTGTCGGAATGGGCCCAAATTTGACTGATTGATCGGAAACAAAAATCGCGCCGGGGGCAATTTCGCTATTTTTCGCGACTTTGTCGGAATGGGCCCAAATTTGACTGATTGATCGGAAACAAAAATCGAGCCGGGGGCAATTTCGTCATTTTTCGCGACGGTGTCTGAATCGGCCCAAATTTTTCTGATTGATCGGAAAAGAAAAATCGCGCCGGGGGCAATTTCTTCATTTTTCGCGACGGTGTCGGAATGGGCCCAAATTTGACTGATTGATCGGAAACAAAAATCGCGCCGAGGACAATGACTTATCGATAGGAAAAAAAATAGTTCCGGGGGCAATTTCTTCATTTTTCGCTATGGTGGCTGAATCGGCACATATTTTACTGATTGATCGGAAACAAAAATCGCGCCAAGGGTAATTTCGTCAATTTTCGCGACGGTCTCGGAATGGGCCCAAATTTGACTGATTGATCGGAAACAAAAATCGCGCCGGGGGCAATTTCATCATTTTTCGCGACGGTGTCGGAATGGGCCCAAATTTTACTGATTGATCGGAAACAAAAATCGCGCCAAGGGTAATTTCGTCAATTTCCGAGACGCTCTCGGAATGGGCCCAAATTTGACTGATTGATCAGAAACAAAAATCGCGCCGTGGGCAATTTCGTCATTTTTCGCGACGGTGTCGGAATGGGCCCAAATTTGACTGATTGATCGGAA
>NW_019267295.1:0-5940 GCF_002742605.1 Olea europaea var. sylvestris | reverse complement strand
CAAAACGATCGCTACATTTCCAAAAAGTACTTATGGGGCCAAAACGGACACCGTGTGCAAAAGTTACGCTCAATTCCTCGTACGCCGACTATCCAATCCTTCCAAACATAAAATTGCTCATTCTTTCAAAAAATGGCCGAAATCCCTTATAGGTCACGATGAAGTTGTGAGTTCAATCCAAAAGGGTCGCTACATTTCCAAAAAGTACTTATGGGCCCAAAACGAACACCGTGTGCAAAAGTTACGCTCAATTCTTCGTACGCCGAATATCCGAGCGTTCCAAAGATAGAAGTGCTCGTTCTTTCAAAAAATGGCCAAAATCCCTCATATGTCACGACGAAGTTGTGAGTCCAATCCAAAACGGTCGCTACATTTTCAAAAAGTACTTATGGGGCCAAAATGGACACCGTGTGCAAAAGTTACGCTCAATTCTTCGTACGCCGAGTATCCAAGCCTTCCGAACATAAAATTGCTCATTCTTTCGAAAAATGGCCGAAATCCCTTATAGGTCACGATGAAGTTGTGAGTTCAATCCAAAAGGGTCGCGACATTTCCAAAAAGTACTTATGGGCCCAAAACGGACACCGTGTGCAAAAGGTACGCTCAATTCTTCGTACGCCGACTATCCAAGCGTTCCAAATATAGAAGTGCTCGTTCTTTCAAAAAATGGACGAAATCCTTCAGACGTCAAGACGAAGTTGTGAGTTCAATCCAAAACTGTCGCTACATTTCCAAAAAGTACTTATGGGCCCAAAATGGACACCGTGTGCAAAAGGTACTCTCAATTCTACGTACGCCGACTATCCAAGCCTTCCAAGTATAAAAGTGCAAATTCTTTCAGAAAATGGCCAAAATCCGTCGTACGTCACAATGAAGTGGTGAGTTCAATCCAAAAGGGTCGCTACATTTCCAAAAAGTACTTATGGGCCCAAAACGAACACCGTGTGCAAAGGTTACGTTCAATTCTTCGTACGCCAACTATCTGAGCATTCCAAATATAGAAGTGCTCGTTCTTTCGAAAAATGGCCGAAATCCCTCATATGTCATGACGAAGTTGTGAGTTCAATCCAAAAGGGTCGCTACATTTCCAAAAAGTACTTATGGGGCCAAAACGGACACCGTGTAAAAAAGTTACGCTCAATTCTTCGTACGCCGACTGTCCAAGCCCTCCAAACATAAAATTGCTCATTCTTTCGAAAAATGGCCGAAATCCCTTATAGGTCACGATGAAGTTGTGAGTTCAATCCAAAAGGTTCGCTATATTTTCAAAAAGTACTTATGGGCCCAAAACGAACACCGTGTGCAAAAGTTACGCTCAATTCATCGTACGCCGACTATCCGAGCGTTCCAAATATAGAAGTGCTCGTTCTTTCGAAAAATGGCCGAAATCCTTCATATGTCACGACGAAGTGGTGAGTTCAATCCAAAACGGTCGCTACATTTCCAAAAAGTACTTATGGGCCCAAAACGGACACCGTGTGCAAAAGGTACGCTCAATTCTTCGTACGCCGACTATCCGAGCGTTCCAAATATAGAAGTGCTCGTTCTTTCGAAAAATGGCCGAAATCCTTCATATGTCACGACGAAGTGGTGAGTTCAATCCAAAACGGTCGCTACATTTCCAAAAAGTACTTATGGGCCCAAAACGGACACCGTGTGCAAAAGGTACGCTCAATTCTTCGTACGCCGACTATCCGAGCGTTCCAAATATAGAAGTGCTCGTTCTTTCGAAAAATGGCCGAAATCCTTCATATGTCACGACGAAGTGGTGAGTTCAATCCAAAACGGTCGCTACATTTCCAAAAAGTACTTATGGGCCCAAAACGGACACCGTGTGCAAAAGGTACGCTCAATTCTTCGTACGCCGACTATCCGAGCGTTCCAAATATAGAAGTGCTCGTTCTTTCGAAAAATGGCCGAAATCCTTCATATGTCACGACGAAGTGGTGAGTTCAATCCAAAACGGTCGCTACATTTCCAAAAAGTACTTATGGGCCCAAAACGGACACCGTGTGCAAAAGGTACGCTCAATTCTTCGTACGCCGACTATCCGAGCGTTCCAAATATAGAAGTGCTCGTTCTTTCGAAAAATGGCCGAAATCCTTCATATGTCACGACGAAGTGGTGAGTTCAATCCAAAACGGTCGCTACATTTCCAAAAAGTACTTATGGGCCCAAAACGGACACCGTGTGCAAAAGGTACGCTCAATTCTTCGTACGCCGACTATCCGAGCGTTCCAAATATAGAAGTGCTCGTTCTTTCGAAAAATGGCCGAAATCCTTCATATGTCACGACGAAGTGGTGAGTTCAATCCAAAACGGTCGCTACATTTCCAAAAAGTACTTATGGGCCCAAAACGGACACCGTGTGCAAAAGGTACGCTCAATTCTTCGTACGCCGACTATCCGAGCGTTCCAAATATAGAAGTGCTCGTTCTTTCGAAAAATGGCCGAAATCCTTCATATGTCACGACGAAGTGGTGAGTTCAATCCAAAACGGTCGCTACATTTCCAAAAAGTACTTATGGGCCCAAAACGGACACCGTGTGCAAAAGGTACGCTCAATTCTTCGTACGCCGACTATCCGAGCGTTCCAAATATAGAAGTGCTCGTTCTTTCGAAAAATGGCCGAAATCCTTCATATGTCACGACGAAGTGGTGAGTTCAATCCAAAACGGTCGCTACATTTCCAAAAAGTACTTATGGGCCCAAAACGGACACCGTGTGCAAAAGGTACGCTCAATTCTTCGTACGCCGACTATCCGAGCGTTCCAAATATAGAAGTGCTCGTTCTTTCGAAAAATGGCCGAAATCCTTCATATGTCACGACGAAGTGGTGAGTTCAATCCAAAACGGTCGCTACATTTCCAAAAAGTACTTATGGGCCCAAAACGGACACCGTGTGCAAAAGGTACGCTCAATTCTTCGTACGCCGACTATCCGAGCGTTCCAAATATAGAAGTGCTCGTTCTTTCGAAAAATGGCCGAAATCCTTCATATGTCACGACGAAGTGGTGAGTTCAATCCAAAACGGTCGCTACATTTCCAAAAAGTACTTATGGGCCCAAAACGGACACCGTGTGCAAAAGGTACGCTCAATTCTTCGTACGCCGACTATCCGAGCGTTCCAAATATAGAAGTGCTCGTTCTTTCGAAAAATGGCCGAAATCCTTCATATGTCACGACGAAGTGGTGAGTTCAATCCAAAACGGTCGCTACATTTCCAAAAAGTACTTATGGGCCCAAAACGGACACCGTGTGCAAAAGGTACGCTCAATTCTTCGTACGCCGACTATCCGAGCGTTCCAAATATAGAAGTGCTCGTTCTTTCGAAAAATGGCCGAAATCCTTCATATGTCACGACGAAGTGGTGAGTTCAATCCAAAACGGTCGCTACATTTCCAAAAAGTACTTATGGGCCCAAAACGGACACCGTGTGCAAAAGGTACGCTCAATTCTTCGTACGCCGACTATCCGAGCGTTCCAAATATAGAAGTGCTCGTTCTTTCGAAAAATGGCCGAAATCCTTCATATGTCACGACGAAGTGGTGAGTTCAATCCAAAACGGTCGCTACATTTCCAAAAAGTACTTATGGGCCCAAAACGGACACCGTGTGCAAAAGGTACGCTCAATTCTTCGTACGCCGACTATCCGAGCGTTCCAAATATAGAAGTGCTCGTTCTTTCGAAAAATGGCCGAAATCCTTCATATGTCACGACGAAGTGGTGAGTTCAATCCAAAACGGTCGCTACATTTCCAAAAAGTACTTATGGGCCCAAAACGGACACCGTGTGCAAAAGGTACGCTCAATTCTTCGTACGCCGACTATCCGAGCGTTCCAAATATAGAAGTGCTCGTTCTTTCGAAAAATGGCCGAAATCCTTCATATGTCACGACGAAGTGGTGAGTTCAATCCAAAACGGTCGCTACATTTCCAAAAAGTACTTATGGGCCCAAAACGGACACCGTGTGCAAAAGGTACGCTCAATTCTTCGTACGCCGACTATCCGAGCGTTCCAAATATAGAAGTGCTCGTTCTTTCGAAAAATGGCCGAAATCCTTCATATGTCACGACGAAGTGGTGAGTTCAATCCAAAACGGTCGCTACATTTCCAAAAAGTACTTATGGGCCCAAAACGGACACCGTGTGCAAAAGGTACGCTCAATTCTTCGTACGCCGACTATCCGAGCGTTCCAAATATAGAAGTGCTCGTTCTTTCGAAAAATGGCCGAAATCCTTCATATGTCACGACGAAGTGGTGAGTTCAATCCAAAACGGTCGCTACATTTCCAAAAAGTACTTATGGGCCCAAAACGGACACCGTGTGCAAAAGGTACGCTCAATTCTTCGTACGCCGACTATCCGAGCGTTCCAAATATAGAAGTGCTCGTTCTTTCGAAAAATGGCCGAAATCCTTCATATGTCACGACGAAGTGGTGAGTTCAATCCAAAACGGTCGCTACATTTCCAAAAAGTACTTATGGGCCCAAAACGGACACCGTGTGCAAAAGGTACGCTCAATTCTTCGTACGCCGACTATCCGAGCGTTCCAAATATAGAAGTGCTCGTTCTTTCGAAAAATGGCCGAAATCCTTCATATGTCACGACGAAGTGGTGAGTTCAATCCAAAACGGTCGCTACATTTCCAAAAAGTACTTATGGGCCCAAAACGGACACCGTGTGCAAAAGGTACGCTCAATTCTTCGTACGCCGACTATCCGAGCGTTCCAAATATAGAAGTGCTCGTTCTTTCGAAAAATGGCCGAAATCCTTCATATGTCACGACGAAGTGGTGAGTTCAATCCAAAACGGTCGCTACATTTCCAAAAAGTACTTATGGGCCCAAAACGGACACCGTGTGCAAAAGGTACGCTCAATTCTTCGTACGCCGACTATCCGAGCGTTCCAAATATAGAAGTGCTCGTTCTTTCGAAAAATGGCCGAAATCCTTCATATGTCACGACGAAGTGGTGAGTTCAATCCAAAACGGTCGCTAC
The DNA here is from genome assembly GCF_002742605.1 of Olea europaea var. sylvestris. Taxonomy (NCBI): domain Eukaryota; kingdom Viridiplantae; phylum Streptophyta; class Magnoliopsida; order Lamiales; family Oleaceae; genus Olea; species Olea europaea. The sequence continues at coordinate 941 of NW_019267295.1, read as the reverse complement.
ATTTCCAAAAAGTACTTATGGGCCCAAAACGGACACCGTGTGCAAAAGGTACGCTCAATTCTTCGTACGCCGACTATCCGAGCGTTCCAAATATAGAAGTGCTCGTTCTTTCGAAAAATGGCCGAAATCCTTCATATGTCACGACGAAGTGGTGAGTTCAATCCAAAACGGTCGCTACATTTCCAAAAAGTACTTATGGGCCCAAAACGGACACCGTGTGCAAAAGGTACGCTCAATTCTTCGTACGCCGACTATCCGAGCGTTCCAAATATAGAAGTGCTCGTTCTTTCGAAAAATGGCCGAAATCCTTCATATGTCACGACGAAGTGGTGAGTTCAATCCAAAACGGTCGCTACATTTCCAAAAAGTACTTATGGGCCCAAAACGGACACCGTGTGCAAAAGGTACGCTCAATTCTTCGTACGCCGACTATCCGAGCGTTCCAAATATAGAAGTGCTCGTTCTTTCGAAAAATGGCCGAAATCCTTCATATGTCACGACGAAGTGGTGAGTTCAATCCAAAACGGTCGCTACATTTCCAAAAAGTACTTATGGGCCCAAAACGGACACCGTGTGCAAAAGGTACGCTCAATTCTTCGTACGCCGTCTATCCAAGCCTTCCGAGTATAAAAGTGCTAATTCTTTCAGAAAATGGCCGAAATTCGTCATACGTCACGACGAAGTGGTGTGTTCAATCCACAAGGGTCGCTACATTTCCAAAAAGTACTTATGGGCCCAAAACGGACACCGTGTGCAAAAGTTACGCTCAATTCTTCGTATGCCGAATATCCAAGCCCTCCAAACATAAAACTGCTCACTCTTACAAAAAAATGGCCAAAATCCCTCATACCTCACGATGAAGTAGTGATTTCAATCCAAAAGGGTCGCTACATTTCCAAAAAGTACTTATGGGCCCGAAACGGACACCTCTTGCAAAAGTT